>NC_137015.1:3361819-3369319 GCF_032717465.1 Coenobita brevimanus
TGGCGCGATGGGAAATTATGGGAAGACATTTTTTGGTTGGCTGGGATAGGGGAAAAAAAAAATTACTGTAGGATAGGGGGAGGTTTGGAAGGATATTTTGGGTGGATTATGATAAGGAATAAGGAAGGATGGGAAGGAAGCGATACGGCCAGGATAGCGGCAAGAGATAAGCATAAAAGATACGGGAAGGGTAGGAAATATGGAAGGATATTTTTGGCGAGCTGGAAAAAAGGTGAAAAAGAAAAAAATGATTGGATAGGAAATTTTGGAAAGTGATTTTTTTGGCGGGTTAGAGGAAACTAGAAAAATGTGGAAGAATAGGAAATAATGGGCTGATTTTATGTATGTATTTATTTATTTATTTTGGAGTAAGGTAAAGCGCATTACTGCCCCACCGCCCTGCCTGCCTGTCTCTTGGTATCTCCCTGCCTCGAATTTATTGCCCTCCCTGCTTCCTCCCATCTCTCCCTTCCTTCTTCCCTCCCTCCCTTGGCTCCTTTTTTTATCCTCCCTTCTTCCTCTCACTTCCTTCATTCTCTCCCTCTCCTCTTCTTCTTCCATCTCTCCCTTTCTCCCTTGGCTCCTTTTTTTCTTTTTCCTTCTTCCTCTCACTTCCTGCTCGCCTCCCTGGACTCTTTTTTTCTCCCTTCTTCCGCTTCCTTTCCTCTTCCCTTCCTCCCTCCCTGCCTGGACTCATTTTTCCTCCCTTCTTCCTGTCTCTTTCTTCCCACCTTCCCTTGACTCCCCTCCCCCTCTTTCTTTTTCTTCCTCCCTCACTTCCTCCCTCTTTAGTCCCTCTCCCTTATACTTTCTCTTCCTTTTTCTCTCCTCTTCCTCTTTGTCCCTTCCTCACTATCCGATCGTCTTCCTTCCTTCCTTCCTTTTCTCCTTCCTTCTTCCTCTCTCTTCTTAATTTCTTTGTATTCCTCCCTCCCTTTCCTTTCTTTTTCTTTCCTTTCTTCTCTTCCTTTCTCTCTCTCCTTCCTTCCCTCTCTTTCCCTTTTTCTTTCCTCCCTTCTCTTCCTTCTCCCGGCTTCCCTCCCTGCATATTTTTTTCTCTTCCTTCTCTCCCCTTTTCCCTCTTCTCTGTCCTTACTTCCTCCTTGTTTCCTTCCTTCCTTCTGCCCTCCTTTTTATCATTTCTTTTTCCTGCCCTCCTTCTGTCCTTCCTTCCTCCCTCATTTATCTTCCTCCTTCCTCCTTCATTTATCTCCTCTCTCCTTCCTCCCTCATTTATATCTCCCTTTTCCTCCCTCATTTATCTCTTCCTTCCTTCCTCCCTCATTTATCTCTTCCTTCCTTCCTCCCTCATTTATCTCCTCCCTCCATCCTCTCTCATCTCCTTCCTCCTTCCTCCCTCATTTATCTCCTCCCTCTTTTCCTCCCTCATTTATCTCCTTCCTCCTTCCTCCCTCATTTATCTCCCTCCTTCATTCGTCTCCTCCCTCCTTCCTCCTTCATGTATCTCCTCCCTCTTTCCCTCCTACACTCCTTCGCCTCCTTCTTCCCTCCCAGACTCCTTCGCCTCCTCCTTCCTTCCTACACTCCTTCGCCTCCTCCTTCCTTCCTACACTCCTTCGCCTCCTCCTTCCCTCCTACACTCCTTCGCCTCCTCCTTCCTTCCTACACTCCTTCGCCTCCTCCTTCCCTCCTACACTCCTTCGCCTCCTCCTTCCCTCCTACACTCCTTCGCCTCCTCCTTCCCTCCTACACTCCTTCGCCTCCTCCTTCCTTCCTACACTCCTTCGCCTCCTCCTTCCCTCCTACACTCCTTTGCCTCCTCCTTCCCTCCCAGACTCCTTCGCCTCCTGCTTCCCTGGCGTGCTGTCGGTAATCCTGGAATAAAAATACTCTTAGTGTTGCTTCTCCTAAAGGGAAATAGTCTCGCTTTTTTACCGTAGGATAGAGAAGGGGAGGAATGGAGAGAGGAGGAATGGAGAGAGGAGGAAAGAAGGCAAGGAGAGAAAAACGAAGAGATGAAGAAGAAACAAAGGAGGGAGAGGAGGGAAAGATGAGAGGGAGGAAAGAAGGCGAGGAGAGAGAAACGAAGGAGAGAGATGAAGAAGGAAGGAAAAAAAGGAGGGAGAGGAGGAAAGAAGGCGAGGAGAGAGAAACGAAGGAGAGAGATGAAGGAAGGAGGGAGAGAGAGGAGGAATGGAGAGAGGAGGGAAAGAAGGCAAGGAGAGAGAAACGAAGGAGGGAGATGAAGAAGGAAGGAAGAAGGAGGGAGAGGAAGAAGGAAGGAAGGAGGGAGAGGAGGAAGGCGGAGAGGGAGGAAAGAAGGCAACGTGAGAGAAACGGAGAGATGAAGAAGGAAGGAGGGAGGGAGGAAGGGGGTGGAGGGAAGCAGATGAGGGGATAAAGTAGAGCAAGGGATACTGTGTGTGTGTGTGTGTGTGTGTGTGTGTGTGTGTGTGTGTGTGTGTGCTTCTTCGCGACACACACACACCTTAATTCACTCATCTCAGTTAACCTCTTTTACCTGTCCATCTCACTCCCCACTCACATCCTTCTCAATTTCCGTTCCTCCCACTCACTCCCTCTCCTCCCTTTTTTCCCTACTCCTACTCTCCCCACTCCCACTCACTCCCCACGCCTCCCACTCACTCCCCACTCCCACTTACTTCCCACGTCTCCCACTCGCTCCTCACTCCATCTCACTCCCTACTCCTACTCACTCCCCACGCCTCCCACTCCCACTCACTCCCCATTCCTTCCACACTCCCACTATTTTACAAGTGAACCCGTACTGTACATTCCCCCCCCCTCTCTCTCTCTCTCTCTCAACACAACCATGACCCCTACCAATTACAATATTTCCACGTAGGCAAATTATTCATAGATTTTTAAAAACGAAAAAAAAAAGTTGTAATTTGTAACTCTCTCTCTCTCTCTCTCTCTCTCTCTCTCTCTCTCTCTCTCTCTCTCCTAGCAGCCTACGACATAATTGGCCTTACAGGGTTTTGCAAAAGTATTAAATATGGAGATTCTGTTTTTGTAGGTGATTCTTCTAAATGGAGTGTGTGTGTGTGTGTGTGTGTGTGTGTGTGTGTGTTATTTTCAAAGCAGACGTATAGCAAAGTAAATTATAAATGACAGTATCCCATCAAACAATTATTTTCCCAGTAAAAAATAATAATAGTAATTTCCATCATCCATTAATATTATTCTTGTTAAATAAAAAATCGGTTCCGAATCTCCAGGTACACGTGTTTTCGGCAGAGTTAATTATCTCACCTGTTTCTCTCTCTCTCTCTCTCTCTCTCTCTCTCCCTCTTTCTCTCTCCCTCTCTCTCTCTCTCTCTCTCTCTCTCTCTATCTTAGGACAAGGCACCTGTATTCTCACCTTTCGTAAGTACTTAATTATGCTTTTTTAATTTTTTTACTATCTTACGGTAGCCTGATTTCTTTATTTCGCTCTGATTTTACTTATTTTAATGTTACGTGACTTTTACCTTATTTATTTATTTATTATATTTTTGGTCCTTCGTGCTTTTTCCTGCCGGCTTCAGGTGTGGGGTTTGGTAAGTGTGGGTCCTCTACGTTACTGTTTTTGTTACTTATTTTACTTCTTGTTATTCTTCTTTGGTCAGTGTGGTGGTGTGGTTCGTTCATCTTAACCTGACCCAGATTTTCGTCCTTCTGCTGCTTATTTCACGCAGCTCAGTGTCAGAGAAAGTGCTACGGCTCTGCATCCCAGCCATAGCACCTCTTCGTGACTAGCACCGTACACCCGTGCTAAATCTGTTACCACTCAGATTTCAAGATGGGGAGATGGCAATTCTAGGCCAAGTTAAAGTAAAAGGGGTGTAGTTGCACGTGACTTGGCGTTAAAGGGAAAAGCCTAATTGTTTTTTACGCCTTACGAAAATCATTTACGTCGTTGAAGAGTAACCATTTAGACGCACCAAGACGTACAGA
This sequence comes from Coenobita brevimanus, assembly GCF_032717465.1. Lineage (NCBI taxonomy): Eukaryota > Metazoa > Arthropoda > Malacostraca > Decapoda > Coenobitidae > Coenobita > Coenobita brevimanus. Next base: position 3,365,741 of record NC_137015.1, read on the forward strand.
GAGGCTGACCAGCGAAGGAATGTATGGGTGTTTAGTGGATTTAGGCGCTTCAGTCCGGTGTGGCATCTCAAGATTAAAATCCAAGAGGTGGCATGGGATGGTTGGGAGTACCTGGTCTCCGCTTGAGGGATAGGGAGAGTGGAGGGACGTTCGTGTGATAGGCTCTGATATCCTGTTTTTGTTTTTTTCTTGGAGGGAACAATCTTGCGGGATGCTGGCCTTTGGTTCCTTCTTCCTTGCATTAAAAAAAAAGCAGTAGAGCCGCCCGGTTAAATTAGTGCCACCGTATGAAGGCTTCCCTCTCCAGAACCAACCGGGGAGACTCGCGAGATTAAAACCCGTATTCTCGCCCGGTAAGGAAGCTCCCTAACACCTCTTCCTTAGCGATTTATTTTTGGATATGACTGGTTGACATCTTTTTGTACGATATTTATGCACAGTGTGGCGCAGTACTGTGTGAAGGATTTATATAACACAGACTAGGACGGTAAGGTAAGCAAAATAAATCGCTTAGGAAAAGGTGTTAGGAAGATATCTAAGGTCCTCAGGTGCTTCGTCTTGGATCGAGGCGTCTTTTGATCGGACCTAGCTCTCTCTCCAGATTAAGTGGCACGGTTGATGGAGTTTCTTGAATGGATCTTATCAGGGCGTGTGGAGCGAGGTGCGGATCAAGACGTGTGGAGCGAGAGTGGAGCAAAGTGTGGATCAGGGCGTGTGGAGCGAGGCGCGGATCCTTGAGGGAGCGGGGTGATGAAGGTGACAAGGAGGTGAAAGTCATCTTATCTGAGCCTCCGTGATAACATGTCAGTTTCTCGGTCCTGTGGGAGTGCTCTTATCTCACCTCACCTAATCTCTCCCTTCCTATCCTACAGTCCCTTATCCCATCTTACTCTATCCTCTCCTGTCCTTCTCCTCTCCTCTCGTCTCCAAACTTCTCTTCTCTCCTTTCCTCTCCTACTCTTTCTTTTCCTCTCCTCTCCTCATCTTTCCTCTCTTCTCCTCGTCTCTCCTCTCCTTTCCTCATCTTTCTTTTCCTCTCGTACGCTTTCCCCTTCTTTTCCTCTCCTCTCCCCTCTTCCCCTCTCTTCTGTCCTTTCCTCTCCTTCCCCCCTCCCCTTTTCTTATCCCTTCTCTCTGCTCCCTTCTATCCTTTCCTCTCCTCCCCTCCCCTCTTCTCATCTCAACTCTCCCATTTCCTCTCCTCCCCTCGTCTACCCTCTGCTATCCTGTCCATTCCTAACTTAGCCTATACCATCCCATCCCATTGTGTCATACTATCTGTCTATCTATAGCCCGACGCCCTAATCCCACAGAGGGTGGCCGCAGACAAAACGCCTCCAAGTCGCTCTGTCACCCACCATTTGACAGCCCTCCCCCCAACTCACTCTCCCCTCCCCCATATACTATTATATAATATTTTTCATGTAAGTCACTCCATCTTAAGTCGATAGGGAACTGTAAACGAACTTTTCATTGTGACTGCCCTTTACCTTCCCCCCCCCCCTCTTCATGGCGTCTTGTTTGCATCTCTGCCTGGTTGGAGACGGAGTGGGAAATGAGTGGTGGGAGAAGTGGGGAGTGAATAGGAGTGGTGAGTGAGTGAATGGGAGTGATGAGTAAGTGGGAGGAATGGTGAGTCAGTGAGGTGGAGTGGGAAATGAGTATAGGAGTGGAAAATGAGTGGGAGGAGTAATGAATGAGTGGGAAGAGTGGTGGGTGAGTGGGGTGGAGTGGGAAATGAGTGGGAGGAGTGGTGAGTGAGTGGGAGTGGGGAGTAAGTGGGAGGAGTGGGGGCGAAGTGGTTTCTGAGAGCGAGGAGTGGGGGCGACGTCGAGAAGTGTGGACTGAGTGGCTGGGGAAGCTTGAATAATGGGGACCGAGTGGGGGGGGGGAGTGGTGGTTGAGTGGGGGGAGAAGTAGAAAAGGAACCAGAAGTGTGAGTGGGGAGGAAGAGAGAGGAGTGTGTTTGTTGTCGATCCGCAAATCCTCGACTGGCCACGCTATTGACTTGCTAATTAGAAAGACCAGGTGGCACGGAGACTCGGCCTTCCGGAACACCTGTCGAGGGGGAGAAGAGGAGACCAAGGCAGCTATACTCCTTTAACTCTAACTTGGCCTAAAATTGGGAGAGGAGGAAACCGGGATAGCTCCTTTAACTCTAACTTGGCGTAAAATTGTCATCTCCCCATCTTGAACGCTGAGTTGTAACACGAGATTAACGCTCCAGCATCATGTTAGTCACGAAGAAGTGCTTTGGAAAGGATGTAGGGCCACAGTGTTTTAATATTCAGGTATGATACGCGAAATAAACTTGAAAATGGCACAAATTTAGGCCAGGTTAAGGTGAAACTGCTATAAGACTGCTTTCTCTCTCGGTTTGTTCTCTTCACCTTCTCGTTAAGACGCCACCTACCTGTTCTTCGTACCTGCAGATGATTAGTTCAGGTGAGACTTCAGAAACAGGAAGGAGTACAAGTGGCCGAGAATGTGGTGTTAGATGTATCCTTCCTTTACCCTTTCAGTACGATGACTCAACCCCAGAATACCTCTCGGGGGGAGGGGGGAGGCTAAACTGATGGGAGCGCCTGTACCCTGACTCCTCTTTGATCTTGGGTTATCCTCCACCCTAACTTTGGCCGCGTGTGGGTTGCCTTCGTAGAATAACCGTTACCTGGTGTTCGCCATGTTGACCTAACTTACCTTAACACGGCGGAAATAGTATACGGAGGAGTTTTATCGTACTAAGTGGAGATTCCCTTTGTTGATTGGGGTCGTGCGGCTTTACTCCATAAATCATCCAGGTGCAATCAAGGCAGCTCACTGAAATGGTCATCTCTGTCTCCTAGCATTTATCTCAGCTGAAAAAAATCGTCTGGTATCAGCTTGAGTATATTACCTGAGTGTAGCCATGAGAACGATACGCCTACTATACCATTTTTACTTTAACTTGGCCAAAAATTGCCATCTTTCTATAGTGAAACTTGAAATGTAGTGATAATATCCTAATATGGTGCCAGTCACGCAGCAGTGTATGGAATGGATGTACAACCGTAGTAAAATCTCCTTCAGTCACTATCCTACGTGAAATAAAATGAATAAGGAAATGGTGGGTGACAGAGCGACTTGGAGGCGTTTTGTCTGCGGCCACCCTTTGCGGGAACAGGGCGTCGGGGTATAGGTAGATAGAATATAAGTTATGTTGAGATGTCTCCTAACCAAACAAAACTCTCCCGTAACCCATTCCATTTACCACACTAGGTGGCAAAAGCGTAACTATAGGTCATTTTACACTAACTTGGCCCAGATTTTCGTCCATTTGTAGCATATTTCACATAGCTCATGGAAAAAGACAGTGCTATAGCCCTACCTTCTTTCCATAGCACTTCTTCGTGACTATCACCGTATTCTAGCGTCAGTTTAGTCATTCACCTTAGCACTCAAGGTGAAGAGGCGACAATTGTAGGAAGTTTAGAGTAAAAAAAGGTATAATCTCCGAAATTGACACTACCCAGGGAAGAGCGACCGCGTACCCTTCCCTTATGTCTCTGTTCTAAATATTCTAGCTCCTTATCCCTACAA
>NC_137015.1:3374319-3496819 GCF_032717465.1 Coenobita brevimanus
TGGGGGGGTTATGTGCTTGGTCAGGTGGAGGGTTGCAACAGCGCAGCGTTGTGTAGGTTTTTATATAGATGTCTGGGCCATCGAAGTGTCATATGCGGTGCTGATTTTTCGGGCAACTCCTGTGTGTGGGGGGGGGGGGTGGATGGGAGGATCTTTGTTAATGTAAAAAAATAAATAAATCAATCGTTGGACAGTGACAAGAATTACGTGATGAGGTCGAGAGGCAGACCAACAGATTTTTTCTTATCGGTTATTTATTATCATCTACAGTTATTTGTTATTATCATTACTGTTGTTTTTAATCATTGGTCATTTATTATCATTTGCAGTTATTTATGATCATGTCCAGTTATTTATTACCATCATTACAGTTATTTATTATCATTATAGTTATTTATTATTATCATTACGGTTATTTATTATCATCATTACAGTTATTTATTATCATCATTACAGTTATTTATTATCATCATTACAGTTATTTATTATCATCATTACAGTTATTTATTATCATAATTATATTTATTTATTATCATCATAGTTATTTATTATCATCATTACAGTTATTTATTATCATCATTACAGTTATTTATTGTCATTATTATAGTTAATTATTATCATCATCTACAGTTATTATCATCTACAGTTATTTATTTTAATTTACTGGATTGCTTACATGTTATTGAAGTCATTTAACAGGAAATAAATGGTAAAAGCAAACCCCCTTAGTAGTTGTAATAGTAACAGTAGTAGTAATAGCAGCGATAGTAGTAGTAGTAGTAATAGCAGCAGTAGCAGTAGTAGTATTAGTAGTAGTAGTAGCAGTAGTAGTAATAAAAATCGTGAAAGCACCATTAGCCTCCTTTATTACAAGTCGTCAACCCAGCCCCTTAGTCTTCCGTGTCACATGTCAAGGTCAGGTCATTAGCAGTACCGAGGAAGAGGGGTCACGGAGAAAAAAAGGAAGGGGAGTGGAGAAACGTGAGGCCAGAGAGAGAGAGAGAGAGAGAGAGAGAGAGAGAGGTTAAATGAACAGAGGGGGAGAGAAGAGAAGGTAAAGATTAAGGTGAATGGAAGTGGAGTGTGTGTGTGTGTGTGTGTGTGTGTGTGTGTGTGCTGAATAAAATCGTCAGGTTTTACTGATAATAAAATATAAATCGTAGTGAAGAGGCTAACAGGGTTTTCATTAACAAGCCCAAACGAGCTAACCACCTCGTTATTAATTAAGTCTGAGTTTATTGGGTGATTAGAGGTCATCTGAGGTTAATTATGTATGAAGAATGTGTGTGTGTGTGTGTGTGTGAGAGAGAGAGAGAGAGAGAGAGAGAGAGGACGTAAGGATATAAAAGAAGAGGTATTTGAAAGGAAGTGTTGGGGAGAGAGAGAGAGAGAGAACGATGTAAAAGGATATGAAGTGACGAAAGGAGAGAATTGAAAGGAAATCAGAGAAGGGGGGGGGAGAGGCATGTGGGCGAGGAAGGGAAGATCTGAGAGAGAGAGAGAGAGAGAGAGAGAGAGCAAAGGAAGGGAGGGTGAATGGAGAGGTAGGCGGGGAGATGGAAGAGGTAAGAATAGGTAAAAGAAGGGGGGGGGGAAGAGAGGAGGGAAAGGATGAGGAAAAAAAATTGAGAGAGAGGAAAGGGAAAGAGTAGAAAAAACAGGAAGAAGAGAAGAATGAAAAGGAAGAGGAGGAAGAAGAAGGTGAAGAGGAGGAGGAGAGGATTAAGGAGGAAGAAGAGGAGGAGGGACAAGGAAAGAAAATGAGAGGTAAAGATAGGCGAAGAGAAAAAAAAAAAGGGAGTAGGAAGGAAGGAGGGAAAAAAATAGAAGAAGAGGAGGAAGAGGAAAGAGGAGAGAATAAGAGGAAGTCGAGAGTAAATTTTCCTCCCTTCTCCTTCCACCATCTTTGTCTAAAATAAATGTTCCTCTTGATCATCATCCGAGTGGAGAGAGAGAGAGAGAGAGAGAGAGAGATAATGACAGAAAAAGAAGGAATTATTTGTTTTCTCATTATTTTTTGGCGAAATTAAATTGCTCACATACCGTATTGTGGCTACGACATTAGGAGGATGATTAGCACTTCTTCGTGACTAGTTTACGGTAATTGTCTGGTTAATGATATGCAGAGTGGGTCGATTACACCAAGATGCAATTAAGATAAAGATGAATTTGAGGTATAATATGCAAAATAAATCGCTGCGGAAGAGGAGTTAAGAGTCCTTGGTTCATGAGAATACGTCACAGGGTCGGAGAGAGAGAGAGAGAGAGAGACAGACAGACAGAGACAGACAGACAGAGACAGAGAGGGGGAGAGAGAGAGAATTTCCTTTTTTTTTTGGGGGGGACAGGTAAAATTCCAATGTGACAGGTGTAGATTAAAAATATATCTATCACGCAAGAGCAATATGATGACGCAAGCAGCAGTGAGTGACGGGTTGCAGGGGGTGAATGGTGGATGGAATGATATATCTTTATTATTATTATTATTATTATTATTATTGTTATTATTATTGTTATTATTATTATTCCTGTTTCGCATTTACCTTTTATGCTGACGTGGATTTAAGTGCACGTGAACCATCGTGAGGAGATATGTGTGTGTGTGTGTGTGTGTGTGTGTGTGTGTGTGTGTAAAGAAGTTGCATTGACTATGTAGAGAGAGAGAGAGCGAGAGAGAGAGAGAGAGCAAACATGGATACACCTAACCACACACAGCAGCAATAGTCATACATACACCCACGTACAGAGGTTGCGCGTACACACACACACACACACACACACACACACACACACACACACACACACACACACACACACACGCATTCTCCTTCGCCTCCCCTGTAATCGCTCCTCCTTATCTTTATCTCTCTTTTAATGCCTTTCACTCCTTCCTCCCACGCCACCATGCAGCGCCAATACCCACCGTCCATACTGAATGATTTAGTAGGGAGTCTCAGCTGAATGTGGTGAGGCCTTCTCTCTCTCTCTCTCTCTCTCTCTCTCTCTCACGGAAGGAAGCACACACCTGTGGCGGGGAATCATCAACGCACCTTTGCTCGTGGCCGTACCCTGCAATAAATGGGCTCGATCACGCGGCCAGGGAAACAAGCGCAGTGTCATCATCATTAGTTCAACACCCCCGGCTCCTGAGACTCACATGTGGGGGTGGGAGAGAGAGAGAGAGTGAGGAAGAGGAAGGGGGAAGGAAGAGGAAGGGAATTACGGGGATGTGTGGTATCGTAGGGGCGTAGTGAGAGGGATGGAGGGGAGGATGGGGAGAGGAGGGACGGGGTGGATGGAGAGGGAAGGGGATATGAAGAAAGGGGAGGATTGGGAGAGGAGTGGAAGGGAGGGAAGGAAAGGGTCGGGAGGGGAGAGAAGAGGGGAAGGGAAGGATTGGGAGGAGAGGGGAGGGAAATGAAGATAAGGACGTGAGGGGAAAGGAGGAATAGGGAGGGGAGACAAAGAGATGGAAAACGGAAAGAAGAGGAGAAGAGAGGGAAGGGGAGGACGAAGAGAAAAACAGAGGAAGGTGGGGAGGGGAGGAGAAGGGGAAGATAGGAGAGAAGGGAGGGAGAAAAAAGAAAGCGAAAGGGAGGGAGAGAGGGGGGAAAGGCAGCCGTCAAATAATGTGTAGTGACGAGAAACAGGGACAAGTTTACAAGATTTTTTTTTAGCGTTTCCCCTCAAGGTCAAGGAAGAATTGTGTTTCCTCTGGGCGAGCTGTAAATGGTAGCTGTAAAAAACTGTAAATCATGTCTTACTATGTCGTCGTGTTTATTATTTGTTTACTAAGAGGTGATTTTGTTAGGTTTATTGAGAGGTGTTTGTGGTGATCGAGTTGTAAATGCACGCACACACGCGCGCGCACGCACACACACACACACACACACACACACACACACACACACACACACACACACACACACACACACACACACACACACACACACACACACACACACACACACACACAGTCATTATCACCATCATCATCACCGTACTCCCCACCACAATACATCACACACACACACACACACACACACACACACACACACACACACACACACACACACACAATAAAGTTGATGGTCGTAGCCGTGTTTGATCTGAAGTCATTTGAAAGCTGCCTAACCCACCCTGCCAATAGCCTCACCCACCCACGCACGCAGACGCTTTCCCTCAGCTGAATAAAATCGTCTGGAGGTAAAAGGAACACTGGGAGGAAGAGATAATCACAGCATGGGGATTATTGGGCTCCATCTCCAGTCCCTTCAACACTAGACAACCCCCTGAAGCTGAGAAAAACCGTCTGAAGGTGTTAATAAAGCAAGGAAATCGTAGTGAAAGGGTTAACAGCAATTTCCAACCCCCTTCCTTACAAGGTATTTCCCCCACCTGAAGGAAACCGTCTGGCCTTTGAAGAATTAATGAAGACGGTTTATTACATGGTCTTCGCTGTGCTGAGTAAAATCGTCTGGCCAAGGTAATGTAAATATTTATAGGTGTTAATAGAGGAAAGTTTTAATCCCTTTCACAAGCTGAGGTCTTCCTGTACGAGAGAGAGAGAGAGAGATGGCAAGAATATTAAAGAAGTCATTGTACTGAAGAGGTTGTGTATTTATGTTTTCTGTAGATGTACATTAGATCTCAGCCCTGTGTACTCTCTCTCTCTCTCTGTCTCTCTGTTTCTCTCTCTCTCTCTTCTTTTTCCTCCCCTCTCCCCTCCTCTCCCCTCCCACTCATTCTTATTCACTAGGACTTCCCAAGCTGTCGTCCGTCACCCCCTCTCCCCTTCCACCCCTCTCCCCCCCATCCCCTCCCCTCTCGCCCTCTTCTACCCCCTCCCTCCCCATCCCTTCTCCCTCCCTTACCACACCCTGTCTTTCTTACTCCCTTCTTTACCACCCCAACCTCCTTTACTTTCCTGCTCTCTCTTCCCACTCCCTCCCCCTTTCCCCTGCTCCCCCTCCCTCTCCCCCGCCCGTTTTTAACTCCCTTTCCTTTAATCCCTCATCCTTCCGTATTTCCCCCTTCCCCATCCTTCCCCTTCCATCTCTGTTAATCTCCTTCTCCCCCTTATTAGTATTATTATTTTCTCATTGCTGTCCCCTTCGTCTGCGTCTAACCTTCATTACCTTCTTCTCGTCCTTCCTATCTTCTTCCCCCTTCCCCCATCCCCCTACCGATCCCCCACATCATCCCTCACCGCTTCCACTTCACCCCAAACCATCCCCCTACTCATCTTTGCCTCCCCTCCCTCTCCTTTCCCCTCCCTTCTAAACCTACCCTCAAACTTCCTGACTCATACCTCCTCCCTCTCCCCTCGTACATTCTTCCCTCACCCACGTACCACTTCCCCTTTCCCCCTCTTCCCCTCTCTCTAGCTACCCCTCCCCCTCACCTTCTTCCACCCCTCTCCCTTTCAACCCCTTCCCTCCCCCTCAACCACTTCACTCTTATAACCCTTCTTCTCCCTCCTTCATCTCTCTCTCTCTCTCTCTCTCTCACACCTGTCTGTCACTTTTTCACACGTACATAAATCGTCCGGAAATCTTAAGCCTCCAATTTTTTAACCCCCCCAAAAAAGTTTCAATATACTTTTTCGAGCGTCTCTGCATGCGTAGTTTGAGAGAAAAAAAATAAAAAAAAATTACTGGAAAAAAAGTTGAGGCAGTTTTTTTTTTTTTTTAAGGTGCCCGTAGCGGAATGGATTTTGAATTTTGAACTGCGTTAGACAAGAGAATTTAAATTTTAGTTGAAACGGTCAAATAAATAAGAGAGCTTGAATTTTGAGAGAGGGGGTGTGTGAGTGAAGGAGCAGGGCAGTGAAATGGCGGAGGACAAGGCGACATGGAGGCGATTTGTTTGTGGCCACCCCTTACGGGATTAAAGCGTCTGGCAGTACATAGATAGAATTTTGAGGCGTAACTGTCACACACACACACACACACACACACACACACACACACACACACACACAAGAAAACTTTAGGCAATCTATAGATGACTTGAGCAACTGTTTTGGAAGGAGTGCATTTTGAATTTTGAGTTGTATGGGGAATATGCTTAAAAATTTCGGTGTAACGGACGGAATTTTAAATATTTTTGAATTTAAATCGTAACGGAAGAAAATGTATGCAGTTTTTGACTTTGGAAACTACCTCGCAAAAATTATAAAAAGAATTTTGATGTGGGGAGAGAAGAGCTTATAATTCTGACTTGTAAACGGTAAAGAAAGTGTAAATTTCGTAGAGAGAGAGAGAGAGAGAGGAATATTGTCAGTTTAAACATCCATTATACTTTTGCCTCTTTGAAGTTTGTGAAAAAAATTAATGACAAAAATATCATAGAACTTGCCTAGTAGTGTGCTGTTGGTGATGAGCTGAAATATCCGTCCGGGGTCCATGTCTGCCGAGCGTGGTGGCCTGGCGTTCGCCCCGCCTCCGTCCGTATTTAATTTTCGCGCCAAATATTACCTCCAGCGGCGATATTTCCTGCTATTTCCACCCACGCCGGGAGAACGGGAGGCATGATAAATCTCAGGCCCTTTTGAGCAGCTGTGGAGAGTCATTCGGGGCAGTGATTTTAGCGGTCACTTATCAGAATTGGAGGGAGCCGCACAGGGAAGTTTTGAAAGCTGTGAGAAATTCGTTGGTAGATGTGTGAAAGTGAGATACGAAAGAAGTTGAGAGAAGAAGAAAAGAGAGTTGTGTGTGGGTGAAATATGTATGGAAACGCATATTACGATAGCTGCACTGCTTTGTAAAATTTCGGTTTTCGGCGTAATGGAGCTATTTTAGGCTTTTTTTTTAGGCACGAAAAGGGGAGAAACAATGTGGATGGGTTTCTCTGAGGTAATTTCGAAGACTAGGATGCTATGAGTTTGGATGCACTTATTGATAATTCTGTCTTGTGCGTTCGTGTTCAGGATTATTTCATTATTATTATTATTATTATTATTACTATTATTATTATTATGTTTCGCCTTCTTTTCTCAGGGGATGATATTTTGATGATAATGTAAATATTTTATAATTCTCGGGTTTCTTTCTTATATTTCTCGATCCTACCCATTCTGCGGATGTATTAGTGAGAAATATGAGTTGCATAGTAATGATGTTGAATATAATAATAATAATAACAATAATAATAACAAAACACAAATATAACCCCCCCTCTCTCGTCAGAATTAGCAAACCCAGCGCTAGTGTTGCAAAGTTAAGCGATTGGCCATACGGTGTCGGCGGCGTAACTCGTAACTCTGAGGAGATTTTTTGCCAAACTTCGCAGCGTCAAAAACAGGACGAAGTTACGGAGAGGCGCTGATGGAAGGGGTTAAGGGGGTGTTAGTGTGAGGGGAAGCGGTGATTCTAAAGGGGGGATGCATTACGTGGAAGGCCCTGGAAAGTGACTCTGATGATGATTCTCTGGGGATGTTGAGGTGGCACTGGTATGAGATTCTTTATAAGTTTCGGGGTGGTGGGATGAGAGGGGGATCAGGGAATGTATGGGAGGCTGAGAGGTGATTCTAGTTAGTGTATGGGAGATAGGGGATTCTAAATGGTGATTCTTTAGTGAAGTGGGTTGGGAGGTGACAATACTTGGTGATTCTAGCAAAGTGAAGTGTAGTGGTGATTCTTCATGTACGTGGGTGGGAGGTTAAGTGGCGATTCTAAGTGGAGATTCTGAACTTAAGTGGCTGGGAGGCGGTGAAACGAGGCTAGGGTCCTTATTCTCGGTGGTAAGCTCCCTAACACCTCTTCCTTAGCGATTTATTTTTGGATACGGCTGGTTTATATCAATTTGTAAGTTATTTTTATTTAACTAACACAGATGAGGATAGTAAGGTGTAATAAATAAATCGCTTAGGAAAAGGTGATAGGGACTCTGACGTTTAAGTGAAGTGATTCTAACTAAGGATTCCATGGGTTGTAGGTGCTAGTCACGAAGAAATGCTAGGGTGCCTTAAGACCGTCTTCCAGGTAACATACAAGACTCCTTAACACCCTTTACTTAGCGATTTATTATACACTTTTGACCTTGTACTCTCATTATTATCATAGTTTTTTCCCAGATGTTCTTTCTTCACCTATGCTTTCTTTTTTTCACCTTATACTCTCTTTTTCACCTTATACTCTCTTTTTCACCTTATACTCTCTTTTTCACCCTATATTCTCTTTTTCACCTTATACTCTCTTTTTCACCCTATATTCTCTTTTTCACCTTATACTCTCTTTTTCACCTTATACTCTCTTTTTCACCTTATACTCTCTTTTTCACCTTATACTCTCTTTTTCACCCTATATTCTCTTTTCCTCCTAATACTCTCTGTTATTTTATTCATGATTTTCTGGTATCGACAGAAGTTTTATTCGATGTCACACAAGCGAATATTGAAGAGTAACGTGCAAAACAAGTCGCGAATGTTGAAGCGTAACGCGCAAAACAAGTTGCTGAGAAAGAGGCGTTAGGGAAGTGTCAAGGAAATTCCCCAGAGATAAATATTGAAGTGTAAAGGAAGTGTTAAGGAAAAGTCGAAGAAGGGGCAAGGAAATGTTAAGGAAGACGTAAGGAAGCGTCAGAGAATTGTCAAGGAAATGGTAAGGAAGTGTTAAGGAAATGTAAGGAAGTGTTAAAGAAGTGTCAAAGAAGTGTTAAGGAAATGTCAAAGAAGTGTCCAGGAAAAGTTAAGGAAATGTTATTGAAATGTTCAGGAAGTGTTCAGGAAGTTCCCCAGAAACAAATAATGAAGTGTAATGTGCAAAATAACTCGCAAAGGAAAAGTTGTTGCGAAATTAACAACTAACGACCTTAAGTCTGTGGGAATTGCTCTTGGTGATGAGGGACAATGGCGCTAATTAATAGTGACTTAATTTGCACCTTGTTATATAATTAAGCTGAATCTTGCGTAATTAGCTGATATATAGCAACATGGGTGTCGTTAACTTTGAGGTGGTTTGGCCATGTGGAGAGGATGGAGAATGAGAGACTGACTGGAAGAGTGTATATATGAGTGACCTGGAGCGGGAGAGGAGGGGGAGATCAAGGGTGAGATGGAAGGGAAGACCAAGGATGAGGTGGAGGGGCAGACCAAGGATGAGATGGAGGGATAGCGTGGAGAGAGATATATAAGCAAGTGTGTGTAGGAGGGAGGGCAGTCAGATGTCAGATAACAGAGCGACGTGGAGGCATTTTGTTTGTGGCCACCCTTTACGGGATTAAGACGTCTGGCAATAAATAGATAAATAGATAACACAAAAGATAGATAGAATAAACGACTTAGTAATGTGTTAAAGGAGACTGTTATGGCGCATCACAAGCCCTTAATATCATCCTCATAGCGACTTAACAGGGTGTACTCAGCCAAAGCACCGACGCAGGACTTAAGGCTTCAGTAATTTAACTTGGCGCGGGGAGGGTGGATCAGACGCTTTCTAAGGTGGTAAAAGCCCCCCCCCCCTGCTGGAAATGCTGGAGTGGTGGACATAGGAAGGCAAAAAGAAAGGCAGAAGGAGAAGATAGAGGAAGATAGGAGGAGGAGAAGGAAGAGGAAGATAGGAGGAGGAGGAAGAGGAGAAGGAAGAGGAAGATAGGAGGAGGAGGAAGAGGAGAAGGAAGAGGAAGATAGGCGGAGGAGGAAGAGGAGAAGGAAGAGGAAGATAGGAGGAGGAGGAATAGGAAGATAGGAGGAGGAGAAGGAAGAGGAAGATAGGAGGAGGAGGAGGAATGGGAAGAAAGGAGGAGGAAAAGGAAGGGAGGAGAAGGAGAATGAAGTAAAGGAGGAGGAGGAGGAGGAAGATGTAAAGAAGAGGAGGAGGAAGAGGAGGTGGAGGATAATTGGCGAAAAGATGGATGGGTGGATAGATAAATAGATAGATGGATTGATAGATAAATAGATACAGGTATGGTGGATCAGCTTCCTTTTATGAATTTATATAGAAACATTACACGTAAATAAAATGTAAAATAATATCAAGGCAGCTGGTACAAAAAATATGCTAGTAAGGAAGAAGTGCAGGGAGCCTCCTAAGACCACGAGAATACGTCCCCCCTTGCGCTTTTAGTGGGGGGGATTTGCCAGCTTTATACATACATTCTCTCTCTCTCTCTCTCTCTCTCTCTCTCTCTCTCTCTCTCTCTCTCTCACACACACACACACACACACACACACACACACACACACACACACACACACAATCCACCAGCCTTCTTTCGGGGCATAGGAAGTAGATTGAGGGACGAATGTATAACCGGGCAAGCTCACAGCCGTCATATCAGTGCCACCACGTGAAGGTGTCCCTGCAGCCCCTGTTTATTGTGTGTGTGTGTGTGTGTGTGTGTGTGTGTGTGTGTGTTTGGGATAGATGGCCGGGAACGAGGGGGAAATGGAGTTTGTGGGGAATAAACGGGAAGGCATTATACTGGAGGTTGTGTGTGTGTGTGTGTGTCAGTGTGTGTGTGTGTGTGTGTCAGTGTGTGTGTGTGTGTGTGTGTGTGTGTGTGTGTGTGTGTGTGTGTGTGTGATTTCTGCAGCACAATTACTTTTTTCATCGTTCTGCAGAAAATAAAGTTTGTTCATGAACTGGCATGCCTCCAGACGGAATTAATTGTACAGCTGCGACGCTCCAATTAAAAAGGGGAGAAAGGTGTGTGTGTGTGTGTGTGTGTGTGTGTGTGTGACAGAGAGAAAGGGCGGGGGTGAGGAGGCAGTCAGGGTGTGAGGGAGGGAGGGAGGGAGGATGGGTACGAGGAATATAGAGAAACAGGGAGGATGAGAGTGAGGGAGACTGAGACAGATAAAAATAGGGAGAGGCAGGCAGGGTGAGAGGGGAGGCAGGGTGGGAAGAAGGGAGGTAAATAAGAGGAGGTTGAGGAAACGAAGGAAGGGAAGGGTGAGAGGAAGATCAAAGGAGACAAGCACGCCACCACATTCTACGCTTCCGACAAACCAAGTGACGTGATACGGTATAACACACGCCCTCCTGCGTCCTTCCTGCAAAATTAGGATCTGAACTGGGAGAGGAAATTGACCTTAAGTTTGATTGTGCACCAACGCCGTGAGTGTTGGTAATTTAGGGACGCTGCTCCAATGCCTCCACGACTCCCATGCTGGCGAGTCAAGTGCTTACGCTGGCACAATTATAGTTGAGAGAGAGAGGGGGGAACGGGGGGAATTTGTGAGTGATAGTAGAACGTGGGTGTTGGTATATATGTGTGTGTGTGTGTGTGTGTGTGTGTGTGTACAGAGAGAGAGAGAGGGAAGGGGGAGCGAGACCTGGTGAGGGTGAGGAGGGAACCAGAGATGTGAACGGCTTCACAGTCAAGCGAGTACTGAAGGGAGAGGCAGGCAGCGTAGGCAAGGCAGTGAATGGGAGAGGCAGGCAGAGGTAGAGAGGATGAAAGGGATGCAGGCAGATAGGGGTGCAAAATGAGTGGGAGATAGGCAGAGGGAAACTAGGGCAGGAAGAGGGAGGATGAGAGGGGTATAGAGAGTGAGTGGGAATTAGGCAGGGAGAGGGAGGTAGGGAGAGAGGATGGAAGGGAGACACTGAGAGGGAGGCAAAGAAAGGTAGATGGAGAAGAGACAAGAAAAGAAGGTAGGTACAGAGTGGGAGGGAGAGAGAGAGACAGGGAGAGACGAAGGGAATGTGAGGAGGAAGGGTTAGGGAGAGGCAGGGTGAGCGTGAGAGGGCGATTGGGAAGTAGAGCAAGAGGCAGGGAGAGGGGGACAGGGTGAGTGGAAGAAAGGGAGAGGGAGGAAAGAAGGAATGGGATTTAGGGTGAAGAGGGTAACAGGAAGGACTATTAACTCTCTCTCTCTCTCTCTCTCTCTCTCACACACACACACACACACACACACACACACACACACACACTAACCCATATTGACCTTGAATGCTGAGATGTACTAGTCGATTAACACCAGGATACGTTGCTAGTCACGAAGAAGTGCTGTGGAAAAGAGAGAGAGAGAGAGAGAGCAAAGAAGCCAGTTACCTCTCTCACTTCCTGACATTTTCTCTGACTTCTTTTTCTGCTCTTCCGCCTCTCTCTCCCTCTTTCCTTTCACCCTTACCTCCCCTTCACTTCCTCCTCCCTCCCCTTCTTCCCTGTCTTCTTTCACCCTCCCCTTCTCCATTCCCTTTCTCATCGCCTAAACCTTCCCATTCACTTCCCCCTCCCCTCCCCATCCCCCTCTCTCCACTTTTACCTCCCCTCCCGATCCACTCCCCTCCACCCTCCCCCTCCCTCCCTCCACCGTACCTCTCATCCCTCTCTCTCTCTCTCTCTCTCTCTCTCTCTCTCTCTCTCTCTCTCTCCATTCTCCCTCCTCACCTCCATTCCCCATCCCTCTCCCCTGCTTTAACCTCCCCTCCCTATCCACTCTACCCACTCCATCCTCCCGCTCCCCCTGCCCTTCCCCCTATCCCCCTCCACCTCCTGCACTTCCTCGTCCTTCCCCTCCTCCGGAACATGATAGTGCAATTTCGCGTCCTGTGTTCGAATCCCCGATATGTGTAAAGGAATTATTGACGGCGACTGTACACTTTTAGCTGTGGTGTGTTGAGGGGAGCGAGAACTATACCGGGTAGTGAGAGAGGAGGGGGGGGGTAGAAGTGATAAGGATGAATGCACAGGTGAGCCGGGTAGGTGAGATTTTTTTTTTTTTTATATATATATAAAAGAGAGTGCTTTATCGTTGCCTGATTGTCTTCGTCTTGTTATTATTATTATTATTATTATTATTATTGTTGTTGTTGTTGTTGTTGTTATTGCTCTTTGTCTAATGTGTATTTTTTTTTTTTTTTAATTATGGGGAAATTTTCGAGATCTTCGTCTTCACTTTTACGTTGGACTGATCCGGCACTGTAGCCTAGTTTTCACAGGCTTCCAACCACGCATCATTTCTGGACTGTTGTGAATCATACGCTTTGAAGATTTACGAGGTGTTCTCTGTGCGTGACGCGAATGAATAAAGGATGTCAAGTTGGGAATGGTGTATGTTGACTAAATCTGGTGAAAGGAGGGAAAGTTGTGGTGAGATATGAGCTGGTCGACACGTGATTTAGGTGCTGATATAAATTTGCCAGCGACGATGCCTTTGTCGGCCGGGGCTGGTGGCGCAGCCCTGTAGTCCGGCGACTCGGAGGCCTGGGCCTTGGATGGCTTGAGGGAGGGATCACTGCTGCGGGTCTTCCCATGTTGAGTGGGCGTCCGCACTAAGCTCGGCATCAATATGGCCACCCTTGGGGAGCCAGGGGCGTCCAGGTTGACTAAGGAGGTGTGAACCGGGCCAGGGGGGAAACCCAGCAGCCAAAAGCACCCGTGTCGAGCAGTAGTGGGATCTCGCCCGTGAGTGGGCGGCTCGTGGTAGCCCTGCCAACACAGGCGGACATTGTCCTTTTGGGTATCGGCTTGTTATTTCTTTTAACTGTCTTGACAAAAGTCCCATGGTCATATATTTTGTCAGGCTCTCAGTGTCATGTGCATTGACTCGTTTTGGTAAATTATCAGCCATTTCTATCCTGTAATTTACTAGAGTATCATTTATCATAATGATTAATAAAGATCCACTCTGATTAAGTCAGTGGCTTGTGACGTTCACCTGTAACTGATTATCCTCAGCATTGAACCTCCTCGTTTTAGCATTGCCCTCAACCGTTCCTTCAAGAATGGTGTAATCTGGGTATACACGGTAATTTCAATCTGTTAAGTTTAACTTTGACCTACCCTGTGACCTTGTGTTCCGTAATGTTGTCAAAAGGAAAACGTCATCTTGGCTGCCCTTCTACTCCACTAAATTTGGTTAAGGTCGAGTAAAACCTGTTATTTTGTCCACACGCGCTCCCGCCACGAGCACACCAAAACATTCGTTCTTGCTTTGTAAGTACAGGTATAATAAAGAAATAAAAAGCGCTTGAATTATTATGTGGTTTCCGGAGCTACTTAGATATAAAATGAAGGTCAGAAACAATATAGTGCAGACAACAATAGATCCTGAGACCTTTAACACGGAAACGGAAGATCAGCGATCTGGAAATTGTGCATATTTAGGAATATGTTGTTATCACCTATTCTCTGTCTTTAAGAAACAAGTAATAATGAACAAGATTGTATAATTTGTGACAAAACACAATATGCATATTTATCATTTAATGGATTTACATAACTGTTACGTTATCTATATAGATAAACCATCTGCCCGTTCTTAGTCTAAGAAATCATCCCCTCCCTCCCCCCCCAATCAGAATGAATACACCATGGCAGAAAGATATCAGTTAAGATGGTTGGATCATAAGCCATGGGCGTGTTGGACCAAGTGAGAACCATAGGATATTGGTGGATGAGCTACATGATAGGGGGACGACAGTTTAACCGAGCAGTGAACTGCAAGAGCGAGGGTGGATTGATAAGCCAGTCAGACGGAAGGCAGGTGAGATGGGTGGGGTGGGGTGGGGGGGGGAAGTACTGAGTGGAAAGTACAGGTGTGCCATGCAGCGAGGGAAATCCTGTCGGCCGGGGCTGGTGAGCGTTGGATGGGGTGGGGGGGAGGGGCGGGGTGGGGTGCATAAGTTTACCAGCGAGGAATTCTCTGTCGGCCGGGGCTGGTGGCGCAGCCCTGTAGTCCGGCGACTCGGAGGCCTGGGCCTTGGACGGCTTGAGGGAGGGATCACTGCTGCGGGTCTTCCCATGTTGAGTGGGCGTCCGCACTAAGCTCGGCATCAATATGGCCACCCCTGGGGAGCCAGGGGCGTCCAGGTTGACTAAGGAGGTGTGAACCGGGCCAGGGGGGAAACCCAGCAGCCAAAAGCACCCGTGTCGAGCAGTAGTGGGATCGCGCCCGTGAGTGGGCGGCTCGTGGTAGCCCTGCCAACACAGGCAGACACTGTCCTTTTGGGTGCTTTCCTGTATAGGATTTTTTTTGGCAATCTGGCTCACGGTCTCAAGTGCATTGGCTCGTACTGGTATATAATTATCAGCCGTTTCTATCGTGTGATTCACCAGAATATCATTTATCGTAATGATTAGTAAAAGATCCACTCTAATTAAAGTTTACCTGTAACTCTCCTCATCATCGAACCTCTTCGTTTTAGCATTACCCTCAACCTTTCCTCTAAGATTGGTCTAATCTGGATAAAGATTTTAAATTCAGTCTGTGAAGTTCAACTTTGACCTAGTTGTGACCTTGTATTACGAGTTGTTGTTGTCAAAAGCAGAGTCAACCTCTTGGCTGCCGTCCTACTCTCTCCACAAAGTTGGGTAAGGTCGGGTAAAATCTGTTATTTTGTTAACGCACGACCGCGCAGAGCAAACCAAAACATATTCCTTCTTGCTTTGTAAATACAGGTATAATAAAGAAATAAAAAGCTCCTGAGCAACTTAAATATAAACCTGAAGCTCAAAAACATACGAGTATAGTTCAGACAATAATAGATTCTGAGACCCATAACTTAGACACAAAGTACCAGCTGTTTAGGAATTTATGAAGGTTTAGGAAAGTTTTGTAATCTCGTCTTTTCTCTGTCTATAAGATACAAGTAATAATGAATAAGATTTTATAATTAGTTGTGACAAAACTCAATAAGCATATTTATCATGTAATGTTTTTACATAACTGTTATGGTTATCTGTATAAAGTATTATTAGAGTAAAAGGAGAGGCGCCCCATACCGTCCCTGATACAGCCACAGATGCAGTGGGTGGTAGTGGACCAGGGCAGTAATGCGTAAAGATAAGACCAGTTAGTATGAGCAACATCACGGTATTTGGGTAGACGAAATTAAGTGAGACTTTGTGTGTAGATGGATGGAGTGGGTGGGGTGGACGTGTGGTGTGGGCTATGTCACTGTGGCTAGAGTGGGCGTAGATCCTGGGGGGTGGGGGGAGATAAATCCTCTAGATATCCCCTGTAGTAATCTCCCATACGAATCAAGTAATCCTTCAGAAAAAAGAATGCATAGATAAAGCCGCCGTTAGTCTCACCACAAGATATATTTACACTGAAAATACAGTTGCTTCAAAAACAGGAAAACTGAAACTGTGAAAAATATAACGTAAGACAAAAGCACCAGTGTAATGATGCAGCAGTGACGGTTTGGCTACATTTAGCGATTTATGCTACATTGCTTGTCCTCGTGGTGCCAGATTTAACATTTTGTCTACTTTAATATACTGGGAGTTGTACAATTATCACCTCACCAACAGTACCTCGGCGATGGTTAGCTATTTACTCTACAGTATACCTACGAATTCGTTATTCTCAGAAATCATGTCAAAATCCCAATAATCAGAATAAATAAGTCATTGGCAGAAAGAGATAACTTTAGTTTGATTTTGATATATTACCATGATGCCGGGAATTGAACCCGGGACTCTCAGGTGAGAGCCAGGCAGCAAAGTGTTAAGTACAAGTTTCTTCTTTGGTGTGATTAATGATTAGCCATAGACATGCTGGACCAAGTGACAGTCCTAGGGTATTGGTGGATGAGCTACATGAAAGAGGGACGACAGTTTAACCGAGCAGTGAACTGCAAGAGTGAGGGTGGATTGATAAGCAAGTCAGGCGGGAGGTGGGTGGGGTAGGGGGGGAGGGACTGGGTGGAGAGTACAAGATTGGTAGCGAGGGAAAGGTTACGGGCCGGAGCTGGTGGGGGTGGGGTGCGGAGTGGAAAGTACACGTTTGCCAGCGAGGGAAACGCTGTCGGCCGGGGCTGGTGGCGCAGCCCTGTAGTCCGGCGACTCGGAGGCCTGGGCCTTGGACGGCTTGAGGGAGGGATCACTGCTGCGGGTCTTCCCATGTTGAGTGGGCGTCCGCACTAAGCTCGGCATCAATATGGCCACCCTTGGGGAGCCAGGGGCGTCCAGGTTGACTAAGGAGGTGTGAACCGGGCCAGGGGGGAAACCCAGCAGCCAAAAGCACCCGTGTCGAGCAGTAGTGGGATCGCGCCCGTGAGTGGGCGGCTCGTGGTAGCCCTGCCAACACAGGCGGACACTGTCCTTTTGGTGCCTTCCTGTGGGGGATTATTTTTGGCAGTCAGGCTCACAGTCTCATGTGCATTGACATGTATTGGTAAATAACTATCAGTCGTTTCTGTCCTGTACTTCACTTGAATATCATTTATCATAATGATTAATAAATGATCCACTCTAATCAAAGTTTACCTGTAACTGATTATCCTCAGCATCGAACCTCTTCGTTTTAGCATTACCCTCAACCTTTCCTCTAAGATTGGTCTAATCTGGATAAAGATTTTAAATTCAGTCTGTGAAGATTAACGTTTACCTAACCCTGTGACCTTGTGTTCCGTGATATTGTCAAAAGAAAAAGGTCATCCTCTTGGCTGCCCTTCTACCCCTTCACCAAATTTGGTTAAGGTCGAGTAAAACCTGTTATTTTGTCCACACGCGCGCCCGCCACGAGCACACCAAAACATTCGTTCTTGTTTTGTGCGAGTATAGGTATAATAGAGAAATCAAAAGCTCTTGAATTACCATGTGGTTTCCTGAGCTACTTAGATATAAACCTGAAGCTAAGAAACAATATAGTGCTGACAATAATAGATTCTGAGACCTTTAAGATAGACATGGAAGATCGACTATCCGGAAATTGTGTTTGTTTAGGAATGTGTTGTTATCACCTTTTCTCTGTCTTTAAGATACAAGTAGTAATGAACAAGATTGTATAATTTGTGACAAAACACAATATGCATATTTATCATTTAATGGATTTACATAACTGTTACGTTATCTGTATAGATAAACCATCTGCCTGTTCTTAGTCTAAGAAATCATCCTCCCCCTCTCCCCCCAATCAGAATGAATACACCATGGCAGAAAGATATGAGTTAAGATAGTTGGATCATAAGCCATAGGCGTGTTGGACCAAGTGAGAACCATAGGATATTGGTGGATGAGCTACAAGAAAGAGGAACGACAGTTGAACCGAGCAGTGAACTGCAAGAGCGAGGGTGGATTGATAAGCCAGTCAGACGGAAGGCAGATGAGATGGGTGGGGTGGGGTGGGGGGGGGAAGTACGGAGTGGAAAGTACAGGTGTGCCATGCAGCGAGGGAAATCCTGTCGGCCGGTAGCTAGTGAGCGTTGGATGGGGTGGGGGGGGAGGGGAGGGTGGGGTGCACAAGTTTGCCAGCGAGGGAAACTCTGTCGGCCGGGGCTGGTGGCGCAGCCCTGTAATCCGGCGACTCGGAGGCCTGGGCCTTGGATGGCTTGAGGGAGGGATCACTGCTGCGGGTCTTCCCATGTTGAGTGGGCGTCCGCACTAAGCTCGGCATCAATATGGCCACCCTTGGGGAGCCAGGGGCGTCCAGGTTGACTAAGGAGGTGTGAACCGGGCCAGGGGGGAAACCCAGCAGCCAAAAGCACCCGTGTCGAGCAGTAGTGGGATCGCGCCCGTGAGTGGGCGGCTCGTGGTAGCCCTGCCAACACAGGCGGACACTGTCCTTTTGGGTGCTTTCCTGTATAGGATTTATTTTGGCAGTCAGGCTCACGGTCTCATGTACATTGGCTCGTACTGGTATATAATTATCAGCCGTTTCTATCGTGTGATTCACCAGAATATCATTTATCGTAATGATAAGTAAAAGATCCACTCTAATTAAAGAGTACCTGTAACTCTCCTCATCATCGAACCCCAACCTTGCCTCCAAGATTGGTCTAAACTGGTAAAAAACGTTAAGTTCAACTCTGACCTAGTTGTGACCTTGTATTACGAGGTGTTGTTGTCAAAAGCAAAGGGTCAACCTCTTGGCTGCCGTACTACTCCCTCCACGAAGTTGGGTTAAGGTCGGGTAGACTCTGTCATTTTGTTAACGCACGACCCCGTAGAGCAAACCAAAACATATTCCTTCTTGCTTTGTGAATACAGGTATAATAAAGAAATAAAAAGCTCCTGAGCAACTTAAATATAAACCTGAAGCTCAAAAACATACGAGTATAGTTCAGACAATAATAGATTCTGAGACCCATAACTTAGACACAAAGTACCAGCTGTTTAGGAATTTATGAAGGTTTAGGAAAGTTTTGTAATCTCCTCTTTTTGTCTTTAGGGTAATAATGAATAAGATTTTATAATTAGTTGTGACAAAACTCAATAAGCATATTTATCATGTAATGTTTTTACATAACTGTTATGGTTATCTGTATAAAGTATTATTAGAATAAAAGGAGAGGCGCCTCATACCGTCCCTGATACAGCCACAGATGCAGTGGGTGGTAGTGGACCAGGGCAGTAATGCGTACAAAAGATAAGACCAGTTAGTATGAGCAACATCACGCTATTTGGGTAGACGAAATTAAGTGAGACTTTGTGTGTAGATGGATGGAGTGAGTGGGGTGGACGTGTGGTGTGGGCAATGTCACTGGCTAGAGTGGGCGTAGATCCTGGGGGGTGGGGGGAGATAAATCCTCTAGATATCCCCTGTAGTAATCTCCCATACGAATCAAGTAATCCTTCAGAAAAAAGAATGCATAGATAAAGCCGCCGTTAGTCTCACCACAAGATATATTTACACTGAAAATACAGTTGCTTCAAAAACAGGAAAACTGAAACTGTGAAAAATATAACGTAAGACAAAAGCACCAGTGTAATGATGCAGCAGTGACGGTTTGGCTACATTTAGCGATTTGTGCTACATTGCTTGTCCTCGTGGTGCCAGATTTAACATCTTGTCCACTTTAATACACTGGGAGTTGTACGATTATCACCTCACCAACAGTACGTCGGCGATGGTTAGCTATTTTCTCTACAGTATACCTACGAATTCGTTATTCTCAGAAATCATGTCAAAATCCCAATAATCAGAATAAATAAGTCATTGGCAGAAAGAGATAACTTTAGTTTGATTTTGATATATTACCATGATGCCGGGAATTGAACCCGGGACTCTCAGGTGAGAGCCAGGCAGCAAAGTGTTAAGTACAAGTTTCTTCTTTGGTGTGATTAATGATTAGCCATAGACATGCTGGACCAAGTAACAGTCCTACGGTATTGGTGGATGAGCTACATGAAAGAGGGACGACAGTTTAACCGATCAGTGAACTGCAAGAGTGAGGGTGGATTGATAAGCAAGTCAGGCGGGAGGTGGGTGGGGTAGGGGGTGAGGGACGGGGTGGAGAGTACAATATTGGTAGCGAGGAAAAGGTTACGGGCCGGAGCTGGTGGGGGTTGGGTGGGGGTGGGGTGCGGAGTGGAAAGTACACGTTTGCCAGCGAGGGAAATTCTGTCGGCCGGGGCTGGTGGCGCAGCCCTGTAGTCCGGCGACTCGGAGGCCTGGGCCTTGGACGGCTTGAGGGAGGGATCACTGCTGCGGGTCTTCCCATGTTGAGTGGGCGTCCGCACTAAGCTCGGCATCAATATGGCCACCCTTGGGGAGCCAGGGGCGTCCAGGTTGACTAAGGAGGTGTGAACCGGGCCAGGGGGGAAACCCAGCAGCCAAAAGCACCCGTGTCGAGCAGTAGTGGGATCGCGCCCGTGAGTGGGCGGCTCGTGGTAGCCCTGCCAACACAGGCGGACACTGTCCTTTTGGGTGCTTTCCTGTATAGGATTTTTTTTTGGCAATCTGGCTCACGGTCTCATGTGCATTGGCTCGTACTGGTATATAATTATCAGCCGTTTCTATCGTGTGATTCACCAGAATATCATTTATCGTAATGATTAGTAAAAGATCCACTCTAATTAAAGTTTACCTGTAACTCTCCTTATCATCGAACCTCAACCTTGCCTCCAAGATTGGTCTAAACTGGTAAAAAACGTTAAGTTCAACTTTGACCTAGTTGTGACCTTGTATTACGGGGTGTTGTTGTCAAAAGCAAAGGGTCAACCTCTTGGCTGCCGTACTACTCCCTCCACGAAGTTGGGTTAAGGTCGGGTAGAATCTGTCATTTTGTTAACGCACGACCGCGTAGAGCAAACCAAAACATATTCCTTCTTGCTTTGTGAATACAGGTATAATAAAGAAATAAAAAGCTCCTGAACTATCATGTGGTTTCCTGAGCAACTTAAATGTAAACCTGAAGCTCAAAAACATACGAGTATAGTCCAGACAATAATAGATTCTGAGACCCATAACTTAGACACAAAGTACCAACTGTTTAGGAATTTATGAAGGTTTAGGAAAGTTTTGTAATCTCCTCTTTTTGTCTTTAGGTTCATAATGAACAAGATTTTATAATTAGTTGTGACAAAACTCAATAAGCATATTTATCGTGTAATGTTTTTACATAACTGTTATGGTTATCTGTATAAAATATTATTAGAATAAAAGGAGTGGCGCCCCATACCGTCCCTGATACAGCCACAGATGCAGTGGGTGGTAGTGGACCAGGGCAGTAATGCGTACAAAAGATAAGACCAGTTAGTATGAGCAACATCACGCTATTTGGGTAGACGAAATTAAGTGAGACTTTGTGTGTAGATGGATGGAGTGGGTGGGGTGGACGTGTGGTGTGGGCAATGTCACTGGCTAGAGTGGACGTAGATCCTTGGGGGTGGGGGGAGATATATCCTCTCCCACAACTGTGTTGGGGGAGATATCCCCTGTAGTAATCTCCCATACGAATCAAGTAATCCTTAAGAAAAAAAAAAATGCATAGATAAAGCTGCCGTTATTCTTACCACAAGTACAGTATATTTACACTGAAAATACAGTTGCTTCAAAAACAGGAAAACTGAAACTGCGAAAAATATAACGTAAGACAAAAGCACCAGTGTAATGATGCAGCAGTGACGGTTTGGTTACATTTAGCGATTTGTGCTACATTGCTTGTCCTCGTGGTGCCAGATTTAACACATTGTCCACTTTAATACACTGGGAGTTGTACGATTATCACCTCACCAACAGTACCTCGGCGATGGTTAGCTATTTTCTCTAGAGTATACCTACGAATTCGTTATTCTCAGAAATCATGTCAAAATCCCAATAATCAGAATAAATAAGTCATTGGCAGAAAGAGATAACTTTAGTTTGATTTTGATATATTACCATGATGCCGGGAATTGAACCCGGGACTCTCAGGTGAGAGCCAGGCAGCAAAGTGTTAAGTACAGGTTTCTTCTTTGGTGTGATTAATGATTAGCCATAGACATGCTGGACCAAGTGACAGTCCTACGGTATTGGTGGATGAGCTACATGAAAGAGGGACGACAGTTTAACCGATCAGTGAACTGCAAGAGTGAGGGTGGATTGATAAGCAAGTCAGGCGGGAGGTGGGTTGAGTAGGGGGTGAGGGACGGGGTGGAGAGTACAATATTGGCAGCGAGGAAAAGGTTACTGGCCGGAGCTGGTGGGGGTTGGGTGGGGGTGGGGTGCGGATTGGAAAGTACACGTTTGCCAGCGAGGGAAACTCTGTCGGCCGGGGCTGGTGGCGCAGCCCTGTAGTCCGGCGACTCGGAGGCCTGGGCCTTGGACGGCTTGAGGGAGGGATCACTGCTGCGGGTCTTCCCATGTTGAGTGGGCGTCCTCACTAAGCTCGGCATCAATATGGCCACCCTTGGGGAGCCAGGGGCGTCCAGGTTGACTAAGGAGGTGTGAACCGGGCCAGGGGGGAAACCCAGCAGCCAAAAGCACCCGTGTCGAGCAGTAGTGGGATCGCGCCCGTGAGTGGGCGGCTGGTGGTAGCCCTGCTAACACAGGCGGACACTGTCCTTTTGGTGCCTTCCTCTATGGGATTATTTTTGGCAGTCAGGCTCACAGTCTCATGTGCATTTACATGTATTGGTAAATAACTATCAGTCGTTTCTGTCCTGTACTTCACTTGAATATCATTTATCGTAATGATTAATAAATGATCCACTCTAATCAAAGTTTACCTGTAACTGATTATCCTCAGCATCGAACCTCTTCGTTTTAGCATTACCCTCAACCTTTCCTCTAAGATTGGTCTAATCTGGGTAAAGATTTTAAGTTCAGTCTGTGAAGATTAACGTTTACCTAACCCTGTGACCTTGTGTTCCGTGATATTGTCAAAAGAAAAAGGTCATCCTCTTGGCTGCCCTTCTACCCCTTCATCAAATTTGGTTAAGGTCGAGTAAAACCTGTTATTTTGTCCACATGCGCGCCCTCCTTCAGCGCACCAAAACATTCGTTCTTGTTTTGTGCGAGTATAGGTATAATAAAGAAATCAAATGCTCTTGAATTACCATGTGGTTTCCTGAGCTACTTAGATATAAACCTGAAGCTAAGAAACAATATAGTGCTGACAATAATAGATTCTGAGACCTTTAACATAGACATGGAAGATCGACTATCCGGAAATTGTGTTTGTTTAGGAATATGTTGTTATCACCTTTTCTCTGTCTATAAGATACAAGTAATAATGAACAAGATTGTATAATTTGTGACAAAACACAATATGCATATTTATCATTTTATGGATTTACATAACTGTTACGTTATCTATATAGATAAACCATCTGCCCGTTCTTAGTCTAAGAAATCATCCCCTCCCTCCCCCCCCAATCAGAATGAATACACCAGTGGCAGAACGATATCAGTTAAGATGGTTGGATCATAAGCCATGGGCGTGTTGGACCAAGTGAAAACCATAGGATATTGGTGGATGAGCTACATGAAAGAGGAACGACAGTTTAACCGAGCAGTGAACTGCAAGAGCGAGGGTGGATTGATAAGCCAGTCAGACGGAAGGCAGGTGAGATGGGTGGGGTGGGGTGGGGGGGGAAGTACGGAGTGGAAAGTACAGGTGTGCCATGCAGCGAGGGAAATCCTGTAGGCCGGGGCTGGTGAAGGTTGAATGGGGTGGGGGAGAGGGGCGGGGTGGGGTGCACAAGTTTGCCAGCGAGGGAAATTCTGTCGGCCGGGGCTGGTGGCGCAGCCCTGTAATCCGGCGACTCGGAGGCCTGGGCCTTGGACGGCTTGAGGGAGGGATCACTGCTGCGGGTCTTCCCATGTTGAGTGGGCGTCCGCACTAAGCTCGGCATCAATATGGCCACCCTTGGGGAGCCAGGGGCGTCCAGGTTGACTAAGGAGGTGTGAACCGGGCCAGGGGGGAAACCCAGCAGCCAAAAGCACCCGTGTCGAGCAGTAGTGGGATCGCGCCCGTGAGTGGGCGGCTCGTGGTAGCCCTGCCAACACAGGCGGACACTGTCCTTTTGGTGCCTTCCTCTGGGGGATTATTTTTGGCAGTCAGACTCACAGTCTCATGTGCATTGACATGTATTGGTAAATAACTATCAGTCGTTTCTGTCCTGTACTTCACCTGAATATCATTTATCATAATGATTAATAAATGATCCACTCTAATCAAAGTTTACCTATAACTGATTATCCTCAGCATCGAACCTCTTCGTTTTAGCATTACCCTCAACCTTTCCTCTAAGATTGGTCTAATCTGGATAAAGATTTTAAATTCAGTCTGTGAAGATTAACGTTTACCTAATCCTGTGACCTGTGTTCCGTGATATTGTCAAAAGAAAAAGGTCATCCTCTTGGCTGCCCTTCTACCCCTTCACGAAATTTGGTTAAGGTCGAGTAAAACCTGTTATTTTGTACACACGCGCGCCCGCCACGAGCACACCAAAACATTCTTTCTTGTTTTGTGCGAGTACAAGTATAATAAAGAAATCAAAAGCTCGTGAATTACCATGCGGTTTCCTGAGCTACTTAGATATAAACCTGAAGCTAAGAAACAATATAGTGCCGACAATAATAGATTCTGAGACCTTTAACATAGACATGGAAGTTCGACAATCCGGAAATTGTGTTTGTTTAGGAATATGTTGTTATCACCTTTTCTCTGTCTTTAAGATACAAGTAATAATGAACAAGATTGTATAATTTGTGACAAAACACAATATGCATATTTATCATTTAATGGATTTACATAACTGTTACGTTATCTGTATAGATAAACCATCTGCCTGTTCTTAGTCTAAGAAATCATCCTCCCCCTCTCCCCCCAATCAGAATGAATACACCAGTGGCAGAAAGATATCAGTTAAGATGGTTGGATCATAAGCCATGGGCGTGTTGGACCAAGTGAGAACCATAGGATATTGGTGGATGAGCTACATGAAAGAGGAACGACAGTTGAACCGAGCAGTGAACTGCAAGAGCGAGGGTGGATTGATAAGCCAGTCAGACGGAAGGCAGGTGAGATGGGTGGGGTGGGGTGGGGGGGGGAAGTACGGAGTAGAAAGTACAGGTGTGCCATGCAGCGAGGAAAATCCTGTAGGCCGGGGCTGGTGAGGGTTGAATGGGGTGGGAGGGAGGGGCGGGGTGGGGTGCACAAGTTTGTCAGCCAGGGAAACTCTGTCGGCCGGGGCTGGTGGCGCAGCCCTGTAATCCGGCGACTCGGAGGCCTGGGCCTTGGACGGCTTGAGGGAGGGATCACTGCTGCGGGTCTTCCCATGTTGAGTGGGCGTCCGCACTAAGCTCGGCATCAATATGGCCACCCTTGGGGAGCCAGGGGCGTCCAGGTTGACTAAGGAGGTGTGAACCGGGCCAGGGGGGAAACCCAGCAGCCAAAAGCACCCGTGTCGAGCAGTAGTGGGATCGCGCCCGTGAGTGGGCGGCTCGTGGTAGCCCTGCCAACACAGGCGGACACTGTCCTTTTGGTGCCTTCCTCTGGGGGATTATTTTTGGCAGTCAGACTCACAGTCTCATGTGCATTGACATGTATTGGTAAATAACTATCAGTCGTTTCTGTCCTGTACTTCACCTGAATATCATTTATCATCATGATTAATAAATGATCCACTCTAATCAAAGTTTACCTATAACTGATTATCCTCAGCATCGAACCTCTTCGTTTTAGCATTACCCTCAACCTTTCCTCTAAGATTGGTCTAATCTGGATAAAGATTTTAAATTAAGTCTGTGAAGATTAACGTTTACCTAATCCTGTGACCTTGTGTTCCGTGATATTGTCAAAAGAAAAAGGTCATCCTCTTGGCTGCCCTTCTACCCCTCCACCAAATTTGGTTAAGATCGAGTAAAACCTGTTATTTTGTCCACACGCGCGCCCTCCTTCAGCACACCAAAACATTCGTTCTTGCTTTGCGCGAGTACAAGTATAATAAAGAAATCAAAAGCTCTTGAGTTATCTTATAGTTTCCCGAGCTACTTAGATATAAACCTGAAGCTAAGAAACAATATAGTGCCGACAATAATAGATTCTGAGACCTTTAACATAGACATGGAAGATCGACTATCCGGAAATTGTGTTTGTTTAGGAATATGTTGTTATCACCTTTTCTCTGTCTTTAAGATACAAGTAATAATGAACAAGATTGTATAATTTGTGACAAAACACAATATGCATATTTATCATTTAATGGATTTACATAACTGTTACGTTATCTATATAGATAAACCATCTGCCCGTTCTTAGTCTAAGAAATCATCCCCCCCCCCAATCAGAGTGAATACACCAGTGGCAGAAAGATATCAGTTAAGATGGTTGGATCATAAGCCATGGGCGTGTTGGACCAAGTGAGAACCATAGGATATTGGTGGATGAGCTACATGAAAGAGGGACGACAGTTTAACCGAGCAGTGAACTGCAAGAGCGAGGGTGGATTGATAAGCCAGTCAGACGGAAGGCAGGTGAGATGGGTGGGGTGGGGTTGGGGGGGGGAAGTACGGAGTGGAAAGTACAGGTGTGCCATGCCTAGGTCAAGAGAATAATTCTCCTGACCTAGTGCCATGCAGCGAGGGAAATCCTGTCGGCCGGGGCTGGTGAGGGTTGGATGGGGTGGGAGGGAGGGGCGGGGTGGGGTGCACAAGTTTGCCAGCGAGGATAATTCTGTCGGCCGGGGCTGGTGGCGCAGCCCTGTAGTCCGGCGACTCGGAGGCCTGGGCCTTGGACGGCTTGAGGGAGGGATCACTGCTGCGGGTCTTCCCATGTTGAGTGGGCGTCCGCACTAAGCTCGGCATCAATATGGCCACCCTTGGGGAGCCAGGGGCGTCCAGGTTGACTAAGGAGGTGTGAACCGGGCCAGGGGGGAAACCCAGCAGCCAAAAGCACCCGTGTCGAGCAGTAGTGGGATCGCGCCCGTGAGTGGGCGGCTCGTGGTAGCCCTGCCAACACAGGCGGACACTGTCCTTTTGGTGCCTTCCTGTGGGGGATTTTTTTTGTTTTTGTCTTTTTCGAGGTACCTCTTAGCATTTTGTTTGAGGCTTACAGTTTCATGTGCGTTAATATTTTGTCAGTACCCTTTTCTTGAATTGACACGTGGTAGTATAATTTAGCCTTTTCTCTAATTGATTAAAATGTCGTTAATCACTTTGATTACCAAACTATCCAGTCCAATACAAACAAGTCTAATACAACTAGGCTTTCACTATGTGGGAGGGATTTTTCTCTATACTGGGCTACTGTCCATGATGGAAAAAAATCATTGCAACCAAGTGCATTTCATGACACCATAGAGTAAATTTTGTGTACTATTCATGTAACTACTGGACACGAGAGAGAGAGAGAGAGAGATGAAAGTGGTCCATAAACCTATGATGACTTTTTTGTATTATATTTTTGCTATCCAGGCGATTTCCATCAGCTAAAACTACACAATAAAATCGTCTGTACTGTAGATTAGAGAATAAGTCATCGAGGTGAAGGGCTGAAGATTTTTTTTTTTTTTTTTTTTGTCGTGTCGCTCGTATTCTTGTCGGAAGCTCCTTAGCACCATTTCCTTAGCGATTTTTTTTTTTTTTTTTTTTACTGCACCATGTTACTCTTTTCTATACTGTTTATTTTATTTTTCTTTAATTTTCATGCTGAATAACATAAATAATACAAAAGGTTATTATTTGTGGATTACATATATAATACTAAAGATTATTATTGAGCTATATGCTAAAATAAACCGCTAAGGAAGGGGTGTTAGGGAGCTTCATCGACCGACGAGCGAAGTGGCATTGGATATTTCGCAACACCTGCTCCGCTTCGATTTATTGGTGCAAACTTAACTTACCTTTATTTAAGAGGATATGGATTACACACAAGATGATGTTAAGATATATGCAAAATAAATCGCCATGGAAGAGGTGATACGGAGCGTTCTTTACCACTTCAAATACAAACCTTAACGAGCCTCTGCAGCCCCAACACCGGGATCGAGTCACCAGTTTCCATCGTATTAAAAGCTGATGAAATTTTCCTTTTTTGGCCATTATTTTTAGACTTAATTGTTCCAGTATATTTTTTTTTTTATGCATCTCCATATACTCGAAGCCGTTATTTAAAGATGGCAATTCCTTCTTACTTTTTCCTTGTTTACAGTTACTTGTTACTTAAAACTTCAAAGAAAACGGTTCATTTTCTTTGTGTTAAGCTGAAGGAGGGACTGCGATATCGTTGTTATGGCTATTTACCTGTGGAAAAAACGAATTATGTGACTTCTTATCAGCTAAATACACTGTGGCACTTCTCTTTGTCTTTACTGAAATTTAAACTTATGTCTGACACTTCTCTAATACCATCGTTCACATCCCTACTCTTCATTTTCCCACTACATGGGCAGAAAATAATGCCTCCGTAGACAAAATAAATAAATGAACGAATCTTAAGTTTATCACATGCCTACCTTAATTACCCTACTTAGAGTTAAACAATAAGCTGAGACGGTAAAGATCAAGAAATCGGTATATACTCAAGGATAGACGGAGTGAAGGACCAGGTGTTTAGGAATTTGTGGCGACTCCTCATAAGAAACATCGGAATCAATAGTACTGTAAATGCTGTAAATAAGGGGGAGCTGGTGGAATGGGTGGAAGCAGTGAGACACGGTGGATGTATGTGTAAATGACGCGAGAGAAATTGCATGAACTGGGCTAGAGGAATTCACCTAAAGCCATATATATGGATGGGTGAAGTGAGCGGGATGGAGATGTGGTGTGTGGAATGTGACTGCACGTGGGCGGCAAGGGAACAGTTAAGGTGGTTTGATCCTGAACAGTGGGCGAACTGGACCAAGTAGGGTACAGGGAATAACATGGGAAGGCCACCCAGCAGTGAGTGAGTGGGTCGAGCGAGAGTAGGCAGGTAACCCGGCCAGGTGAGAGATGGGTGGGGGGGAGGAGCGGGGTGGGGTGCACAAGTTTGCCAGCGAGGATTGTTCTGTCGGCCGGGGCTGGTGGCGCAGCCCTGTAGTCCGGCGACTCGGAGGCCTGGGCCTTGGACGGCTTGAGGGAGGGATCACTGCTGCGGGTCTTCCCATGTTGAGTGGGCGTCCGCATTAAGCTCGGCATCAATATGGCCTCCCTTGGGGAGCCAGGGGCGTCCAGGTTGACTAAGGAGGTGTGAACCGGGCCAGGGGGGAAACCCAGCAGCCAAAAGCACCCGTGTCGAGCAGTAGTGGGATCGCGCCCGTGAGTGGGCGGCTCGTGGTAGCCCTGCCAACACAGGCGGACACTGTCCTTTTGGTGCCTTCCTCTATGGGATTTATTTTGGCAGTCAGGCTCACAGTCTTATGTGCATTGACACATATTCGTAAATAATTATCAGCCGTTTCTGTCTTGTACTTTACTTGAATATCATTTATCGTAATAATTAATAAATGGTCCAGTCTAATTAAAGCTTATCTGTAATTAATTATCCTCAACATTAAACCTTTTCGTTTTAGCATTACCCTCAGCCTTTCCTCCAAGATTGGTCTAAACTGGTTAAAAACGTTCAGTTCAACACTGGCCTAACCCTGTGACCTTGTATTACGAGATATTGTCGTCAAAAGTAAAGGGTCAACCACTTGGCCGCCGTTCTATCCCCATCCATAAAGTTGGGTTAAGGTCAGGTAAAATCTATCCTTTTGTTAACGCGCGACCGTGGCAAGGAGATCAGAACATTCGTTTTGCTTTGCGAGTATAGGTATAATAGAATATTAAAAAGTTCTTGAATTATGATGTGGTTTTCTGAGCTACTTAGATATAAACCTGAAGCTCAGAAAGAATATAGCGCAGACAATAATAGATTCTGAGACCCGTAACTTAGACACAAATTTGTCTGGAGATTTATGAAGGCTTAGGAAAGTTTTGTTATCTCCTCTGTCTTTAAGATAATAATGAACAAGCTTGTCTAATTTGTTGTGACAAAACTCAGTATGCTTATATATCGTGTAATGTTTTTACATAACTGTTATGGTTATCTGTATAGATAAAGCATTATTAGAATAAAAGGAGAGGCGCCCCATACCGTCCCTGGTACAACGACTGACGCCGTGGGTGGTAATGGACCAGGGCAGTAGTACGTATAAAAGATAAGACCAGTTAGTATGAGCAACATCACGGTCTTTGGGTAGACGAAATTGAGACCTTGTGTGTAGATGGATGGAGTGGGTGGGATGGACGTGTGGTGTGGGCAATGTCACTGTGGCCAGAGAGAATGGACGTAGATCCTGGGGAGTGGGGGAAGATCAATCTTCTCCCACAGCTGGGTTGGGGGAGATATCCTCTATAATAATCTCCCCTACGAATCAAGGAATCCTGAAAAAATGCATAGATAAAGCTGCGGTTATTCTCAGAATACGTAGACTACACTGAAAATGCAGTTATTTCAACAAGAGGAAAACCGAAACTACAGAAAATATAATGTTAGGAAAAAAATCGCCAGTGCTATGATGCGGCGGTGCCGGTTTGGCTGCAATAAACGATTTTGTGCCACATTTCGTTTTCTCATGGTACCACATTTAACATTGTGCCTTCTTTTATAACATTTATACACAAGCAGCTGCATGAGCTCACTACCCTCTGTGATGGTCATCTCTTTTCTCTAAATGTACGTACTCTTTAGTCTGAAAAATACCCCCCCCCCTTTAATCAGAATAAATACGTCAGTGGCAGAAAGAGGTAAACTAAGATGGTTTGACTATAAGCCATGGGCATGTTGGACCAAGAGAGAGCCATAGGGTATTGGTTGGTGAGCTGCATGGAAGAGTGTCGATAGTTTATCCGAGCAGTGAGGGTGGATAGATAAGCCAGTCAGACGGGAGATGGGTGGGAGGGGGGGGGGGACTGGATGGAAAGTACAAGACTGGCTGCGAGGGAAAGGTTATCGGCCGGAGATGGTGGAGGGTGGGTGGGGTGGGGTGGGATCCACAAGTTTGCCAGCGAGGGAAGTTCTGTCGGCCGGGGCTGGTGGCGCAGCCCTGTAGTCCGGCGACTCGGAGGCCTGGGCCTTGGACGGCTTGAGGGAGGGATCACTGCTGCGGGTCTTCCCATGTTGAGTGGGCGTCCGCACTAAGCTCGGCATCAATATGGCCACCCTTGGGGAGCCAGGGGCGTCCAGGTTGACTAAGGAGGTGTGAACCGGGCCAGGGGGGAAACCCAGCAGCCAAAAGCACCCGTGTCGAGCAGTAGTGGGATCGTGCCCGTGAGTGGGCGGCTCGTGGTAGCCCTGCCAACACAGGCGGACACTGTCCTTTTGGTGCCTTCCTCGTTGGGATTTATTTTGGCAGTCAGGCTCACAGTCTAATGTGCATTGACATGTATTGGTAAATAACTATCAGTCGTTTCTGTCCTGTACTTTACTTGAATTTCATTTATCGTAATAATTAATAAATGGTCCAGTCTAATTAAAGTTTACCTGTAACTAATTATCCTCAACATTAAACCTTTTCGTTTTAGCATTACCCTCAGCCTTTCCTCCAAGATTGGTCTAAACTGGTTAAAAACGTTCAGTTCAACACTGGCCTAACCCTGTGACCTTGTATTACGAGATATTGTCGTCAAAAGTAAAGGGTCAACCTCTTGGCCGCCGTTCTATCCCATCCATAAAGTTGGGTTAAGGTTGGGTAAAGTCTATCCTTTTGTTAACGCGCGACCGTGGCAAGCAAATCAGAACATTCGTTTTGCTTTGCGAGTATAGGTATAATAGAATATTAAAAAGTTCTTGAATTATGATGTGGTTTTCTGAGCTACTTAGATATAAACCTGAAGCTCAGAAACAATATAGCGCAGACAATAATAGATTCTGAGACCTGTAACTTAGACACAAAGTACCAGTTGTCTGGGGATTTATGAAGGCTTAGGTAAGTTTTGTTATCTCCTCCGTCTTTAAGATAATAATGAACAAGATTGTCTAATTTGTTGTGACAAAACTCAGTATGCTTATATATCGTGTAATGTTTTTACATAACTGTTATGGTTATCTGTATAGATAAAGCATTATTAGAATAAAAGGAGAGGCGCCCCATACCGTCCCTGGTACAACGACTGACGCCGTGGGTGGTAATGGACCAGGGCAGTAGTACGTATAAAAGATAAGACCAGTTAGTATGAGCAACATCACGGTCTTTGGGTAGACGAAATTGAGACCTTGTGTGTAGATGGATGGAGTGGGTGGGATGGACGTGTGGTGTGGGCAATGTCACTGTGGCCAGAGAGAATGGACGTAGATCCTGGGGAGTGGGGGGAGATCAATCTTCTCCCACAACTGGGTTGGGGGAGATATCCTCTATAACAATCTCCCCTACGAATCAAGGAATCCTGAAAAAATGCATAGATAAAGCTGCGGTTATTCTCAGAATACGTAGACCACACTGAAAATGCAGTTATTTCAAGAAGAGGAAAACTGAAACTACAGAAAATATAATGTTAGGAAAAAAATCGCCAGTATTATCATGCGGCGGTGACGGTTTGGCTGCAATAAACGATTTGTGCCACATTTCTTTTTCTCATGGTACCACATTTAACATTGTGCCTACTTTTATAACATTTATACACAAGCAGCTGCATGAGCACACTACCTTCTGTGATGGTCATCTCTTTTCTCTAAATGTACGTACTCTTTAGTCTAAAAAACACCCCCCCCCCTTAATCAGAATAAATACGTCAGTGGCAGAAAGAGGTAAACTAAGATGGTTTGACTATAAGCCATTGGCATGTTGGACCAAGAGAGAGCCATAGGGTATTGGTTGGTGAGCTGCATGGAAGAGTGTCGGTAGTTTATCCGAGCAGTGAGGGTGGATAGATAAGCCAGTCAGACGGGAGATGGGTGGGAGGGGGGGGGGGACGGGATGGAAAGTACAAGACTGGCTGCGAGGGAAAGGTTATCGGCCGGAGATGGTGGAGGGTGGGTGGGGTGGGGTGGGATACACAAGTTTGCCAGCGAGGGAAGCTTTGTCGGCCGGGGCTGGTGGCGCAGCCCTGTAGTCCGGCGACTCGGAGGCCTGGGCCTTGGACGGCTTGAGGGAGGGATCACTGCTGCGGGTCTTCCCATGTTGAGTGGGCGTCCGCACTAAGCTCGGCATCAATATGGCCACCCTTGGGGAGCCAGGGGCGTCCAGGTTGACTAAGGAGGTGTGAACCGGGCCAGGGGGGAAACCCAGCAGCCAAAAGCACCCGTGTCGAGCAGTAGTGGGATCGCGCCCGTGAGTGGGCGGCTCGTGGTAGCCCTGCCAACACAGGCGGACACTGTCCTTTTGGTGCCTTCCTGTGGGGATTATTTTTGGCAGTCAGACTCACAGTCTCATGTGCATTGACATGTATTGGTAAATAACTATCAGTCGTTTCTCTCCTGTACTTCACTTGAATATCATTTATCATAATGATTAATAAATGATCCACTCTAATCAAAGTTTACCTATAACTGATTATCCTCAGCATCGAACCTCTTCGTTTTAGCATTACCCTCAACCTTTCCTCTAAGATTGGTCTAATCTGGGTAAAGATTTTAAGTTCAGTCTGTGAAGATTAACGTTTACCTAACCCTGTGACCTTGTGTTCCGTGATATTGTCAAAAGAAAAAGGTCATCCTCTTGGCTGCCCTTCTACCCCTTCACCAAATTTGGTTAAGGTCGAGTAAAACCTGTTATTTTGTTCACACGCGCGCCCGCCACGAGCACACCAAAACATTCGTTCTTGTTTTGCGCGAGTACAAGTATAATAAAGAAATCAAAAGCTCTTGAGTTATCTTCTAGTTTCCCGAGCTACTTAGATATAAAATGAAGGTCAGAAACAATGTAGTGCAGACAATAATAGATTCTGAGACCTTTAACATAGACACGGAAGATCAGCGATCTGGAAATTGTGTATATTTAGGAATGTTTTGTTATCACCTTTTCTCTGTCTTTAAGGTACGAGTAATAATGAACAAGATTTTAATATTTGTGACAAAACACAATATGCTTATTCATCATTTAATGGATTTACATAACTGTTACGTTATCTATATAGATAAACCATCTGCCTGTTCTTAGTCTCAGAAATCATCCCCTCCCTCCCCCCCCATATCAGAATGAATACACCATGGCAGAAAGATATCAGTTAAGATGGTTGGATCATAAGTCATGGGCGTGTTGGACCAAGTGAGAACCATAGGATATTGGTGGATGAGCTACATGAAAGAGGAACGACAGTTTAACCGAGCAGCGAACTGCAAGAGCGAGGATGGATTGATAAATCAGTCAGATGGAAGGCAGGTGAGATGGGTGGTGGTGGGGGGGGGGGGCAGGACGGAGTGGAAAGTACAGGTGTGCCATGCAGCGAGGGAAATCCTGTTGGCCGGGGCTGGTGGGGGTTGGGTGGGGTGCGGGAGAGGGGCGGGGTGGGGTACACAAGTTTGCCAGCGAGGAAAATTCTGTCGGCCGGGGCTGGTGGCGCAGCCCTGTAGTCCGGCGACTCGGAGGCCTGGGCCTTGGATGGCTTGAGGGAGGGATCACTGCTGCGGCTCTTCCCATGTTGAGTGGGCGTCCGCACTAAGCTCGGCATCAATATGGCCACCCTTGGGGAGCCAGGGGCGTCCAGGTTGACTAAGGAGGTGTGAACCGGGCCAGGGGGGAAACCCAGCAGCCAAAAGCACTCGTGTCGAGCAGTAGTGGGATTGCGCCCGTGAGTGGGCGGCTCGTGGTAGCCCTGCCAACACAGGCGGACATTGTCCTTTTGGGATCACTAGGGTTATTTTTTCATCTGTCAGACTCATAATGTCATATGTTATAGATGCATTTTTGTATGTTGTTTATGGACAAACATATCTTTCCATGATGTTTGGTTCAAGGAACTATAAATTATGTGAAGTGCTTTCCTAACAAAGGTGCAGCCTACACAGTAACAGGAAATTAGCAGGAAAATGTATAGGTGTTTAAAACATGGTAAGTAAACCTTTTTGTATTAACTGCTTAATTATGGTTAGCTTTCTCTACTCATTTTTAAAACAAGATAACTCCGATACGATACGAGAGGACACAGTTCTTAAATACGTCAGAGTAAAACGAAGCTCATCGGTCTCTTGACTACGACGATGTACTCTTATTTCTTATATTCCTGCTGACGGAGGTAATTCATTCAGCTGAGGAGACACTTCTAGAACTAGATGCACTGTATAATGCCTTTACTTACTACTTCAATATTAGATACTTTACGAATTGAAAACAAACGTTGGACATAGAAAAAAAAATGGAAAGAGAGAGAGAGAGAGAGGAGGTCACCAGATTGAAGAGGCTGAAGCGATACTGATATTCGTATAATGCATTTTGCGTCTTGCTCGAAAAGGATGTGCACAGCTCGCAACACCTCTTCCTGAGCTACTTATTCAGCGTATTACACCTCAGTATTCCCTTGTATATTATCGACGCAAACTTTGTCCACGTTATAAGGATCTCGCGAGGGAAGGTTGAGGTGTGGGTTGCAAAATAAATCGCTGCGGAAGAGGTAATACGAGGCCACCTTGACTGCTTCACGTGCAATGTTTCATTACCTTCTGCAGTCCGTGGAAGGCGATCGAGACTGCGGTTTGTAGCAGTATTTTTATTTTATTTTATTTATTTATTTTCGTTTATTAATTTTAGACTTCATTTTTCTTATATACTTTTTCATGCATCTTCATAATTTGATAAGAGATGGTCATTCCTTCCTCCTCCTCTTCATCATCATCATCATCATCATCATCATCATCATCATCATTATCCTCTCTCTCTCTTTCTCTCTCTCTCTCTCTCTCTCTCTCTCTCACACACACACACACACACACACACACACACACACACACACACACACACACACACAGTTGCCACCCAAACCTTTAAGAAGAACTGGTCGTTTTCTTTGCGACAAACCAAAAGAGGGCCTGCGATATCTTGGTGACCTGACCTTACGTAAGAAAATTCCCGATACCAAAGCTTACATCTTATCATTTCAATATGCAGCATCATTTCTGTGTGTTAGCATCATTTTACACTCATATTAAAATCTCTTCTTATCAAAAATCTAATCTAATCGCATCGTCCATATCCCTACTCTTTTGTTTACCGTTACTATCTATCTGTCTATTGCCAGACGCCCTAATCCCTTATACGGGGTGGCCACAAACAAATCGCCTCCACGTCACGCTGTCCCCCGCCATTTCACTGCCCTGCTCCCAATTCACACACCTCTCTCTCATTTACCGTTACATGTATAGTAGTAAATAATAGCACTGTATATAATAGGAAAAAACAGCTAAATGAAATCCCGCTTTATCATAGGCGTTTCCTAACAACGCAGATATAAATTCGAAACGCAGAAAATGAACTTAGAAATTAATATATGTAAAGATTAATATGGACACAGCGAAGTACCAGATGCAGGGGAATTGGTGTAGACTGTGTTCAGGGGTCGTCTTGTCCTTGTTCGGGGTGTTTTGTCCTGACCTTTCTGTGCTGGCTTAAGATGATATTGACCATTTTAATTTGTGACAGATTAACCTGGATATTTATCATTTATTTCATTTGTATATTTATTGTAGATGCCTTTATCATACTTCCTTTCCCACCTTAGAATTGATGAGTTAGGATCCAGAGAGCTAGACACCTGTACACCGTATCGAAACCATTGAAATAAAGGAGAAGCCGCTGGTGGAATGAGTGGAAGCGATACTATAGGATGGTTGTATGTAGAAGTGTTTTGAGTTAGAAGTTAGTGTGAGAAACAGGACTGGATAAATTCAAATACCCCGCCCTTATTGTTATTATTATTAGTTGAGCAGAGGAACGAACAACAAATTAAATATGGGAGAAGAAATCCATACACCAAGCTCCACGTGTCCAATGTTCATAAAAAAGAAAAAAAAAAAAATACTCGGTAGGCCTTGAACTGCTGCGGGTTGAAGTTTGATAGACACTAATCTGGAGAGGCGCGTTTCAAAGAGAACGGGATGGACATACGTGGCTTGTGAAAATAATTATGTGACTGTGGGCATGTGAGGAATTAAGATTGTTTGATTGTGGACAGTGGACTGGTTGAAGCAAGTGAAAGGTGTAGGCCGTGGTGGATAAGTGACATGGGATGGGCTCCGGGGAGTGAGTGACAGTGGGTGGGATACCCGGCCAGGTGGGTGGGGCAGGGTACGTGGGAAGGGGCGGGGTGATGTGGCACGAGCTTGCGCGCTACTCACTCTCTCTTTATCTTTATCGGCCGGGGCTGGTGGCGCAGCCCTGTAGTCCGGCGACTCGGAGGCCTGGGCTTTGGACGGCCTGAGGGAGGGGTCACTGCTGCGGGTCTTCCCATGTTTAGCGGGCGTCCGCACTAAGCTCGGCATCAATATGGCCACCCTTGGGCAGCCAGGGACGCCCCAGGTTGGCCATGTAGGTGTGAACCGGGCCAGGGGGTAACCCACCAAAAAAAATAAAAAAATAAAATAAAAAAAGCCAGGGACAGAAAAAAACGCCAGGAGAAAATGAAAAGCGGGGAGCCCACTAGCCCAAAAAAAAAGAAAGAAAAAAAAAACCCAGGGACACCAACCAAAAAAACCACAATAAAATAAAAAAAGCACCCGTGTCGAGCAGCAGTGCGACGGGCCCGTGAGTGGCGGCCCAAGGTGGCCCTTTCAACTCAGGCGGACATTGTCCTTTTAACTTGTTTTATTTTTTGTTTTTAAGTTTAGTGTTCCTATGTTAGCAAGAATTAAATATCAGTTTTTTCTTTGTCACAGGCCAGCATCAGTTATATTTGCTTTCTTCAAAGTTATTAAATATTATGTGTTGCAGATCCTACACACGTGCACAGTTTTATTTCAGTCTCGTTATATATATATATATATATATATATATATATATATATATATATATATATATATATATATATAATTCTTAAACATACATTGCAAGCGTTGACGCCCAATAGACACAGAACTGTAAATGCAGTAACAGTATGGTATATCTAATGTTTGAGTTTTTTTTTTTTTTTTCCAGATTTCGTTAATTTTATGCTGTGTGGCTCCCTGTCGATGGATTCTAATACTAAATGAAATTAGTACAGTACTTTATATTTTATGCTTCCTATTTTACAGTTTAGAAACTTATGAGAAAATTTAACGTTTCAGCGTAATTATTAAACTGGAAGGAATGCGATACCGTACGTCAATTTCCCCTTTAAACTTGCCTGAGGAAACTGATGATTGAGTACTCGTCTGAAGCTGGCGTCTGGTTAATAAATTTGCAGGCTCCTATGACTGTATACCCAGACGCCTGAATCCCGTAAGGAGTGGCCACAAACAAATAGCCTCCATGTCGCCCTGTCCCCTGCCATTTCACTGCCTTCCCCCCAACATACACCCCCCTCCCATATGCCTTCTACCCCATCACAACAATGACTCACACAAATCGTATTTTCCCGGGTATGTGTTCCTTTTTGGTTCTCTTTTATTCGTTCTGGAGAATCTCTCTGTCTCTGTCTGTCTGTCTGTCTCTGTCTGTCTGTCTGTCTCTCTCTCTCTCTCTCTCTCGGAGGAAATCCTAAATATTTTCCATTGACCAGGATTTTGCCCTTTGTTCATTTCCACGCGAACCTGTAATAAACTAAGGTACGGTATATCATGGTGTGTAATATTTATTCTTAAGAGCGACATAGAGATTTTCATGCCATTTCAAACTTACTCATGTTCTCTTCGTCGTGAGCTGCCTCCCCAGGCGCCACTTGAGTTAACTTTGAATAACGAAACCAGCCACTGATTCCACAATACGCTCAGCTAGTTAACAAAGACAACGTGTAATTCACAGCACATAGCATATTATTGCAGCCGAAATAAATTAGCACTTGTTGATTCAGCAGACCTTCCTTCCACTCCTTCGAGCAGCGTCCCCCCTCCCCGTCTCTCTCTCTCTCTCTCTCTGACAAATGGTAGCCTTAAGGTGAACAAAATCACCAGCTGTTAGTTGAACTGAATGTGGGATGCCCCGACCGTGAGAGGAGTTAATTTGACGAGGGAATTAACTTGATCGTACCGAGAGAGGAGCTGTGGTACCGCATGAGAAAGTCAGGAGTGGCAGAGAAGACGTGAGGGTGGTGAAGGACATGTACGACGATAGTGTAACAGCAGTGAGATGTGCAGTAGGAATGATTGAGAGTTTCAAGGTGGAGGTGGGATTGCATCAAGGATCGATTTTGAGCCCCTTCTTGTT
The DNA here is from genome assembly GCF_032717465.1 of Coenobita brevimanus. Lineage (NCBI taxonomy): Eukaryota > Metazoa > Arthropoda > Malacostraca > Decapoda > Coenobitidae > Coenobita > Coenobita brevimanus. The sequence goes on from NC_137015.1 coordinate 3,413,668, forward strand.
TGCAATGGTGATGGACAGATTGACAGATGAGATTAGACAGGAGTCTCCGTGGACAATGATGTTCACGGACAACATTGTGCATATAGTGAGAGCCGGGAGGAAGCCGAGACAGAGCTGGAGAGATCGAGGTATGCACTGGAGAGAAGGGGAATGAAAGTAGGCAGAAGCAAGACTGAGTACGTGTGTAAATAAGAGATGACAGGGGAACCGTGAGGCTGCAAGGTGTAGAGGTGGCAAAGGTAGATGAATTCAAATACTTGGGGTCAACTGTACAAAGTAACGGAGAGTGTGGTAGAAGGAGAGTGCAGGCGGCATGGAGTGGGTGGAGAAAGGTGACAGGAGTGATCTGTGACAGAAGGGTCTCTGCAGAAATGAAAGGGAAAGTTTATAAGACTGTAGTGAGGCCAGCCATGTTTTACGGAATGGAGACAGTACCACAGACAAAAAGACAGGAGGCAGAGTTGGAGGTAGCAGAATTGAAGCCGTTGCGTTTTTCACTATGAATTAGAAATGAGCATATTAGAGGGACAGCGCATGTACGTCAGTTTGGGGACAAAGCTAGAGAGGCGAGACTGAGATGGTTTGGACATGTGCGGAGGAGGGATGAGGAATATGTCGGGAGGAGGATGCTGGAAATGGAGCTACCAGGCAGGAGAAAGAGAGGAATACCAAAGATAAGGTTTATGGATGTAGTGAAGGAGGACAGCCATGTTTTACGGAATGGAGACAGTACCACAGACAAAAAGACAGGAGGCAGAGTTGGAGGTAGCAGAATTGAAGCCGTTGCGTTTTTCACTATGAATTAGAAATGAGCATATTAGAGGGACAGCGCATGTACGTCAGTTTAGGGACAAAGCTAGAGAGGCGAGACTGAGATGGTTTGGACATGTGCGGAGGAGGGATGAGGAATATGTCGGGAGAAGGATGCTGGAAATGGAGCTACCAGGCAGGAGAAAGAGAGGAATACCAAAGATAAGGTTTATGGATCATGTAGTGAAGGAGGACATGCGGGTGGTTGGTGTAAAAGAAGAAGATGCAGAAGACTGAGTAAGATGGAGGCGGGTGATCCGCTGTGGCGACCCCTAAGAGGAGAGCCGAAAGGAGAAGGAGTTAGTTGATCGTGAAAATATCTGAACATACTAAGTGTGTGTGGGGGGGGGGAGTGTCTACAGTGCTCCTATGACTTACTTAGCAGAATAAATTTATCTGTCGGCAGCTGAGAAAGAATACCAGAGTAGTCCCGTTCGTGAGAGGCTTATATGAACAGTGACTCTCTCACATTGGTCTTCACTCAAACTGAAATTCGACACATCTCTCTCTCTATAGCCAGACGCCTTAATCCCGTATGGGTGGCCACAAACAAATCGCCTGCATGTTGCCCTGTCCCCTGCCATTATGCTGCCTTTCCCCCCCCCCCACCCTCATATACCTCTCCACTCGATCCCTCCATCACATCCTCGGCCTCCCCCTCCTCCATCTCACTCACATACACTCTCCTCTTGATAGTCTTTCACTCTCCATCGTCTCCACATGACCAAACATACCTGCATCACTGACACAAATTAACCTCCTTCAAAAACCAGGTACAGTGTGTATGTGTCTTCTAGTTAAAATTTACAGTTGAAATAAATCTTCGCCTCTAATTTTTTTTTAATGTCCACTTTTTTTTTTTTTTATCAGTTAATCATGTCAGTCTGGTTATGTATTTAGTATTTTATTCTTGCTACTTTCAGAGGCTTTTATTCAACTTAAGAAAATTTGAACTTGAAGGGTTAGATGTAGGACGGTATTCTTTTGCTGTTATGAAGGTTACTAACATCTCTTCCTAACCGATTTATTTTTGGATATGGCTGGCTAATATGCAGCAGTTTTGTACGTTATTTATGCAGAGTATGGCAACATTAGAATGGTTTAAATAACACAGAGGAGGATAGTATGGAGTAATAAACAAAATATATTGCTTAGGTGTTGGGAATTTCTTTACCCGAGGGAAATACAAGCCTGGTGTGGACTGTAGGGTATTTATTTACAACTTTTTCATACTTATCATTATGATTCTAGTTTTGAAAATATCCAGCTTTCCATGAGGCCTTTGGAAACAAGCATTTTGGATTTAATTATACTGTATTGTACTGTCATGTAATGCTTTCTTTGCTCTCACATTTTCGTATTCTCATAACTGCCCTCAAATCCCTTATTGCTATTCATGTCATGGATTAAAACTTTATCCACCCCCTCCAGTTCCAAGAAGTGTCTCCAGTTATGTTAAATTTAGTTTGTAGTAGCAGGAATATAATTGTCATCGTATGGAAGGAGCTAAGTACAATAACTGTTAAGCATCATGTACAGTACACTGTATGGGGTTCCAGATAATATCTATCTATCTATCTATAGCCCGACGCCCTAACCCGCAAAGGGTGGCTGCAGACAAAACGCATCCAAGTTGCTCTGTCCCCCCAACTCACTCCCCCCTCCCTCATATATACTTTCATTATTATTGCCTAATTAATTTGAAAATCTAGTCATTATATTTCTGTCTCTCCATGCACATTGTCAAAGGGCAATAAGTAACAACAAATGTGTACAAAAATATTTTATTACAGAATTTCATTTAATTTTTAGCATTAAAGAAATCAGTTCACAGTCAGTGACCTGTACACAAGTTGCTGGTAAATTAAAGCTAAATTTTAAAACATGAATTAGTATACTATATTGTTAGTACCTGCCTACTTTGTCCATGACTAGTCATCTAGTCTACCTTCCTTAACCAGTACTGTATATACTGTACACTTATCACTAGATGAACACATATGCAAAGAATATTATCTTCTGGATTTTTCCATATCATTCTCTAGTGCAGCTATCTATCCTAAACCTGAGTTTTGTCAAAATTTCTGTACACAGGTGAAGGGAAGAATAAAATTGAATCCCGCATAATAATATAAAGGTGTGGTAATAATTTAAACTAGAACTGTCAAATGGGAGGGTGGGGACAGCAACTTGTCTCTAAAATTAGTATGGTTACCAATCTCCAGTAAACCGCAAGAGATTAGTACTGCAATAAGTGAAGATGCTGAACTACTGCAAAAGAGATTCAGATTTTTCTTTTTCTATTTAGCATAAGATTATGGTGTTTTATCCTGAAAGCTTCATCTAGACACAGGGTTAATGATCTTGCGGAGGTATTTGACTGCAGTGGTCACATTCACAGGTTTTACTCTGGTTATCCCCACCAAAGGGAAACTCCACACAGCCAAATGGTTGAGATGCATTGACTCACTGACACCATGGATGTCTTTTAATGTTATTTTTACCATCTGACAATTCAGTTCATCTGAGAATAGATTTTCACACTGGAGGGGTTGGGATACAGTCTCAGTAATTCCCTTCAATATGAGACTTCTGCACCAAATGTCATTTAGCAGTAAAAGTAAACTAAAAATGATGCCACCTGGACTCAGGTGGTTAAGGGATTAAAAGATAGGTTAAGAATAATATATAATGTGACTGAGGAATATGGAACTATATGTCATTTAATTATGAAACAAATAATGCCATGAAAGAAGTCACTGCTAAAAGATGATGGTCAAGAAACAGTGGTATAAAATAATGAGTGCTAAGGGAGTTAAGAGAGCAAAGGATAGTATACTAATGAATGGTGAGGTAAATTAGAGTATAAGTCCACTAGAGGATGAGCTCTTGTCCATTTTCCAAGGGTGAAAAATAACTCTGAACAATCTCTGGTGTCACCTCCGCCAGGCTCCTTGGGTTCCACTGTGGACTGTTATGCTTGTCAATCAGCACTGCACGCACACCTGTGGGCAGAATGGGACTTCTTACTTACAGGAATCCAAGGAGTAACTGGCATCATCATCATCATCATCACTGTCATCATTATTAATCATCGTCACCATAAACTTACTTTTTCACTAGCAGGTGGGTAGGATCCAGAAACAGGAGAGCATAACAGAAAAACTAATAAGTACTGAACTTTAGGCACATAATAATAAGTGTCTGAGAAGTCCTATACAGTTCAATAATACACACAAACACATTAAAAATATATACTTGTCATAAAATAATATATACTTGACATAAAATAATATATACCGGGTAATCATTCAAAATATTTTTTTCATATATTTAGTCAGTATCTTATCCATAACAGTAACCTTTATTAAAACATACTACACAGTACAGTCTAATTTTCCATCAGTTTTACATTTACGAAATACTGTATACCTTGCAAAAACAAGTGAAACTAAAAGTGGCAATTACTGGTTAGTGCATGCATCCTCAAGTGACTATTGCACTGATATATATTTTTTTATTTGCTCTCAACTACTGACAGTATTAATTACACAGCACAACATGCTTACAAGGCATAATAATGATACTGCATATGATATTCTTAAAAAAAAATAAAAGAAAATAAATCATACATATGCTCCTGATCATGACAGGGATACAGTGAGATGGTACTATGGAGACAGATGATACTGAAAACAAATTGTGATTGCGAACACATTGGTGGTATGACAAGCATATCTACATAAAATCAAGTCTGGTATCTTCACTAATAATATAAAGGAGATGCCTTGTGGAAGAAGTCTACAAGAAACAGAAAAATGTAGTTAAAGTTTTGCAACATTCAAAATGGCAGACTGTACTGTAAAGCTGTAACTATCAAATATATAATTGTATTTTTTTTAAACTGCCTGATGCATCTACTTTCAGGCTGTAGTATTCACAGTAATATTAGCAAGAGCATTTCGATGGTAATACTGTTAACTGTGTTTTTCTCCAGTCGCATGAAGCAAATGACCATACTCTGGCTGGCTATGGATGTTTTACTTCGGGATTTGGTCTTGCTTTAGTGCACATTCTCATGTTAATGCACAACTATAATCCCACCAACTAAATTATATACACAAGACATTATTCCTAACCATTCTAATACCATACTGTACTCAACATTCTTCCTACCCACACCAGAAAAGTATAATCAGTTTAACACACTTCAGAGCACATTCATAAAGTAATCTATCTATCTATCTATCTATTGCCTGACGCCTCAATCCCGTTTGGGGTGGCCACAAACAAATCGCCTCCAAGTCGCCCTGTCCCCCGCCATTTCACTGCCCTGCTCCCAACTCACACCCCCCTCTCTCATATACCTCTCCACCCCATCCCTCCATCTCATCCTCGGTCTCCCCCTCCCTCTTCCACCCTCCACCTCACTCACATACACTCTCTTTGTCAGTCTTTCACCCTCCATCCTCTCCACATGGCCAAACCACCTCAGTGTGTTCCTCACAACGCTTCCTATCACATCCACATCCACACCACAACGTTCCTTTATATCCTCATTCGTCAGCCTGTCTCTCCACGTGACTCCACAGGCTCCTCTTAAATAACTCATTTCCACTGCTCTCACTCTTGACTTGTGTCCTTCCAACAATGTCCAAGCTTCACTTCCGTACGTTAGAGTTGGTATCACAATACTGTCATGTAGTAACTTTTTTACTTCCATGCTCACTTCCCTGTTTCCTATCACTGCTTTCAAGGAACCAGCAACCTTTCTTCCCTGCTGTACCCTTTCAAGCACTTCACCCTCCAAACCTCCATCCTTACTCATCACACTACCCAAATACTTAAACGTACTCACATTTTCCAATTCCTCACCATCCAACCTCGCTGTACATTCACTGACTTCACCTCTCTCAAAGACCATCACTTTACTCTTCCCTACATTCACCTTTAGGTTCCGTTTCTTACACACTCTCTCAAACTCATCCACCAAGCCTTGCAGCTCCCCTTCGTCTTCACTCAACAACACAGTATCATCTGCAAACAACAGTACAGGGAGTTTCCAAACACTATCCTCTCTCACCAGGGCCACTCCAACATCCACTACCCTACCTTGTACCTCTTTTATTACCCCATCCATGTACAGATTGAACAACCATGGAGACATGACACATCCCTGTTTCAAACCAACTTTCAAAGAGAAAAATTCACTTAGTTCACCATCCACACGCACTGCAGCCTTCGCACCATCGTACATACTCTTCACAGCATTCAACAACTTCCCATCTACTCCATATATTCTTAACACTTTCCACAATCCTTGTCTATCCACCCTGTCATATGCTTTCTCCAAATCCATGAAAGCCGCATACAACTTCTTTCCCTTCTCTAGAAACTTTTCCACTAAAGATCTAAGAATGAATATCTGATCTACACAACCTCTTCCCTTCCTAAAGCCTCCTGTTCTTCTCCAACTAATTTCTCTGTTCTTTCTCTTACTCTGTCTATAAGTATCCTACCATACACTTTTCCTATTATACTAAGAAGACAAATGCCCCTATGGTTACCACACACTTCTTTTTCCCCTTTTCCTTTGTACAAGGGAATAATTATACCTGACTTCCAATCCTCCGGGACTCTACCTTCCTCCCAGGCCAATCTGCACATCTTCCACATCCATTCTACTACTATCTCTCCCCCATGCTTCAGCATTTCACCACACACTCCATCAATTCCTGGGGCTTTCCCCGATTTAACTTTCTTCATTGCTTCCACAACTTCTATCCTACTAATTTCTTCCTGTCTTCTCACCTTCCTCCTTCTCCCAGCCATTCCCCAGCCACTTATACTCGCATTACTTCCATCCTCTACGTTCAACAATTCCTTAAAGTGTTCTCTCCATCTGCTCACTTTTTCTCCCTTCTCCACTAGTAATCTACCATTTTTATCTTTCACTCCCCTGCTAACTTCATTTCCACCCTGTCTTACTCTTTTCACTTCTCTCCAGAACATTTTCTTACAGTCCCTCCACTTTACACTCAAATTCCTTCCAAATTCCTCATCCACTCTCTTCTTACTCTCTCTTACTAATATCTTCACCTCTCTCTTCCTTTCCACATATAACTCTCTCTTCCGCCTCTCAACTTCTTCCACGCCCCTATTTCTCAACCATTCATTGTATGCTTTCTTCTTTTGTGCCACAGCCTGTTTCACCTCTTCTGTCCACCACGCTGTTCCTTGCACCCCCCTCCGTCTTCTCTTCCTTCCACACACCACATCACATGCTGCACATATTTCTTCTGTAAATATCTTACACACACCTTCCACGTCTCCCATCTGCTCCAGTTCATATTTGCCCAATCGTTCCTCCACTTCTCTCTTATACTCTGCCTTTTTCTCATCCTCTTGTAACCTTTCCACTCTCCTTGCAACTACTCCTTCCTCTCGTCTTTCCCTTCTTCTATTCCTCCATTCTAATTGGACATTGATTCTGGCCACCACCAAGTAGTGGTCAGAAAGTCCACTCCCCCAACCTCTATACACTCTTGCATCCTTTACACATCTTCGCATCCTTTCATCCACACACACATAATCAATCATTGCCTTCCTTTCACTCAGTTCACCACCCACCCTTCTCATCACTCGCCATGTATACCTGTGGATCATTTTATGCCTGAAGAGGGTATTGGCTATCACCAACCCCCTCCCAGCACAAATGTCCACTAACGCACTCCCATTCTCATCTATCTCAGCAGGCACACCCCACTCACCAACTATTCCATCCACCTTCACATTACCAACTTTACCATTCATATCACCAATCAAAAACACTCTCTCATTCCTTCCAAACTTTTCCATGCACACTTCCACATTTGTCCAGAACTCTTCTCTCACTCTTCTAGCACGATCTTGCGTTGGCGCATACACACACACAATCCCCCACATTTGTATTCCAACTTTCAACTTTACCCACACAATCCTTGACCCAACTGATCCATACTGTCTTATGCTCTTCTTCCATCTTTTACTCACAACTATACACACTCCTTCCTTTGCCCTCTCATTCTCATGCTGTAGAATAAAATGACAGCCGCCATCTGGGCAGTGAAATACCTGCAGAAAAAGGAAGTGTGGCTTTCTGCTCCAAACACTTCATCATCCGTTTGTAGATGTGTTGAACTGTGTGGTACTTTTATACATAACTCAATTATGGCCAAAGTGGAATTAGTAGACTTACTCCAGTCAGTATCTCAAATACGTTAGTAATTCTAAAGTCCATATATATCACCAATGATTTCATATATGAGACAGTGCAAAATACGTGTAGCTAAAATAATCACCTCAAAACAAATGAAAATGTTGTTGGGGGGGAGGGAAGGAATATTAAAATATAAAAATTAATTCTGCAAAGCAAAGCAAGCAAAAATTACATTGCACAGAAAGCAACACAATCTTAAAGAACAAAATAAACTTTTTTAGTACTGTACTTGAGAAAAAACTTACATGCTTCACAGAAGCTACCACAATGTTAAAGCAAAACAATGTAAATCTTTCACCACTCTCAAAACAAACCATGTGTTATATCCTTAAGAAAAGAAAACTAACTCTGTCTCTCATTGTGACATCTGGTGCCTCATCTCAGTCTACAACTCAAGTTCAGGCTTATGTGTGAGAGGCGCGAAGTAACTCTCCACAACCTCTCGGGTCACCTCAGCCAGGCTTCCAGGCTTCCAAGTGGGGTTGTTGTCACGGTCGATTAACACAGCTCGGATTCCTGCCAGGGTCAGCCATCGAGAAAAATGTCATGTGGAATTGAGAGGTATATTACACACTGGCATAGGGCTCACAGGCTAGGCTACCTTTCCAAAGAATATTCAACCCTACAACTGTGAGAGGTCCTTCCTTAGCTGAAAAAAATCCATCTGACAGTGTAAAGAATAACAGATAAATCATCACTGTTGAGAAGGACTTAATGAAAATTGTCTTTTTTATTCCCTTCAGTCCTTCTTGAGCTTAATTATCCAGAACTAACTAGAATAAGAACAGGTACAAGATAAGATAATTTGTACCAGTACAGGTTTATGCAATCCCCTTTTAGCCCCTTTAACCTAAATCATACATTGTCCTTTACTCTGGGTAATATATATATATATATATATATATATATATATATATATATATATATATATACTGTTTTTTTTTTTTTTTTAATCTGAAGAGACCACTTCGTTTAGTTTCATTTCGTTTATAAAGGCTCCAGCATGCTTCCATGCATCGGCCTTGGTCACCCAATGGTGGCTCTCCGTGCTGCTTCGTCTCTGGCAGCATCCCCATTCAGTCCTATATCTCTGAGGTCACACTCTATGACCTCGTCCCAGGTCTTTTTCAGTCTGCCTCTCACAAACCTACCCCCAACATGCACACTTTTCACTTCCTGTACCCAATTGTCATCCCCCAATCTCTCCACACGCCCAAACCATCTCGATTTACCTGTCCTCATCGCAACACCAATACACCCCAGCCCCATCCTTCCTCTTAACTCTTCCATCGTAAACCTAGCTCCCCACAGGCCTCACATTCAAGGATGCACTGCACATCCACTTAACCACTGTAATTTCTGTATGTCTGAGCCTGCGAATATCCTCTTCCTTTAATGCCCAGGTCTCACTACCATACAGCATTACACTCTTAACACATGCCACACTTGAAGATTCCTTAGCCCAGAGGGAAAGCCCTCTCAATGTCAGGAGAGGCAACAGCTCCTTGAACTTCTTCCAACCACTCCTCACTCTAGCCACAGAGCTAGCTGCAGCCCCATCTCCAGCACATAACATGTCTCCTAAGTAACAAAACTCTTCCACACACTCAAGAAACTCACCAGCAAGATCAATCGTACCACACCTGACAATCTCCACATGCTCAACCCGACACACTGCACACATGAATCGGCATTATCTCAATGTCTACCTTTAATACCACTACCTCTTTTATGCACCAACATCACAAACACTGCACAAAATGGAATTACTTCCCATGCCTTTGTGGCAACCTGCACATGGCCAACCTCCCTCTTTTCTGACAGTACTGCCACCAACCCTAAATACCATCACCTTTGTTTTATCTGCATTTACCCTCAAGCTGTTTGGCTTGTCACTCTGTGTACTGTTGCCTGAAGGCAGCACTAAATCATGTGGAGATGATGGAGAGTGAGAGACTAACGAGAAGAGTGTATGAGTCAGTAAGGTGGAGGGGGGAGAGGGAGGGAGAGGCCAAGGATGAGATGAAGGGATGGAGTGGAGACGTATTTGAGAAAGGGGGGTGTGAGCTGGAAGCAGGGCAGTGAAATGCGGGGGACAGGGCAACATGGAGGCGATTTGATTGTGGCCACCCCGGACGGGATTAAGGTGTCTTGGAATAGATAGACAGATAGATTTCCATTGCATATTTAGAGCTCCAAAATGCTGAACAGAACACACAAACTTGAAACTCTGAAGGTGGGCTCTATTATTTTGCTAAGTATGACCACTTTAGATGAGTGTACAGCATCTGCAGTGACTCTATATCACCCAGTGAACTGAGAGATAAAGAAAAAATTCCTGAACGCTGTTCATGTATCCCACTCTTGCTGTTTTTCCTACCTTCACTGAAGTCATGGTGCCTGTAAATGCGAGAAACAATGCGGTGCTCCATGTGTAAACACTCCTGCAAGGTGAGGTTGGCACCACGCATTATCTGTTCATGTGTTACCTTCAGCGACGTGGGTGACATTCGGGCCAGAGTTGCCAGCTGTTTCTGGGCCCACTCAGACCCATCCTGAGGGGAGAAGAGATTCATGTGACTGAGGGCAAAAGAAAAACAAGGGTTAGATTATGTAGTTGCATCCTACTTCATACCCCACTCATTATAATTGAATAATTTCACTGGCTGAGGGAGGCGGTGGCTGAATCAGTAGAGAGGCTGCCTGTAGTTCTAATGGACCTAGGATTGAACCCTGGCTGGGGAAGGGAACAATTTAAAGATTTGAATTTCATAAATGCAGACTTTACTGAGCTACCAGAAGACCCACCAACATGTCGTAAAAATATCCCTGCTAATACCAATACACCAGTCCTGTATAAGATAGCCCTAGCATGTATTCAATATGGATGGTGGGTGTTGGCGTTGAAGTGGTAACATGTGGAGGTGTGTGGGAGGACTACTGGGCCTTAGGATAGGCCCTGAAGCCTTTGCCCAGAGTTTGGGGGGGGGGGATGATTTTATCTCTTGTATATTGCAAAGGTTAGTTTATGCATAGTTCAATCAATTTTCTTTGGGAGTAATAGTAGTCTCATATTCCTCCACAATTACAGACAGACTTTTTTTTTCTCAATATTTAGGTTATTTAATGAGGTATCTTGGTACAGTAGTACAAAAGTGGAAGTCTCAGGTTGGAGATCACTTTGTACTGTCATGCCACAGCTTAAATTCAAGGGGTGACCAAAGCTTTATCTATCATGTAAAGTACTGCCACAGACATACAGTATCCTACAACTTAAATGATATGACACAATAGCAGTCTCGTCTCTGATTTTCTGAAGTCCCAGGCCATCAGGGGCCCCAGTGGGAATACGACCGTTGCTGCTGTTTTTCATTCATTCATTCATTCATTCATTGCCAGACGCCATGTATCCCAAACGGGGTGGCCAAGGGCTTAGAGTTAATTGTTTTTTACAGGGAGGGGCACTAATCCTCCACCAACCCCACTTGACACGTAGGGATGCCAACAGCATCTGGTGTTCCCAGGCGGTCACCCATCCAAGTACTAACCAGACCCAACGTTGCTTAACTTCGCTGATCGGACGGGAAGCGGTGTACTCAACGTGGTATGGCCATTTTAATTCATCTAATAATTCCTGCTTAGTTTTGTATGTTAACCAATGTTTTTGATATACACATCCTGACATACCTTAATCGTCTATGCAAAATATGTCATCTTTGGCTGTGAAAACGAAAACACACTCCAAAAACAACCAACCAACAAAACTGCCACAGGAACTGGGTAAACCTGTTTCTTTCCTGCTACTTTTCCATCAGTCAGTACCCACTGCAGGCTGGTTTTCATATTTACTTGTGTTTTAAAGTGTGTGCATGGAAATAATAACTAAAATATTGAACTTCAGGACAATTTTTCATATTTGCACAAAAAATAAACATAATGAAATGGAATATAAAAAGCTGATATTCTAGCTAGAGAATCAAACATTTTTGTTAAAAGAGAAAATAGGATGTTGGTCGCATGTGTCTTTTGGTCACAGGAAATTAAGCTAACAAACACTTTACTAAACAGTGCATTTGAGATACCTGAAGTCAAAGATAAAGGGAAAGACAGAGGTATGATAACTGTTAGCTACAAAGATGAAATGCTGTGTATAAGAATGACTAAGACTACCTGTTAATTTCTGCATTAAGGAACTGGACTACATATACTGTGCAATGGGAAACATCTGACAGGTGTAGTGTTAACCAGTTTTAGAATTACCTTTTCTAAATTTGCAAGGATCTCCTCCACACTTCCTCCAGAGAAGCAGGTCTGAATTTGGGACAGGAAAGGCTGAAGGGAGAATGGCTCATCCTTTTTGAAAGTTGCCTCCTGATAATAAAAATTATTTTTATAAAGTAATTTTCTTAGGTTAGCCTACTGTGGTGATTATTTACTCTTATATGCAGTTCTGCCAGATAAATTATTCTACACAAAGGGCAATGGTACTCAGCTGAGGCAGCAGGTCTGTTCCACCATATGACTGACCAATGCAATATTCTTTTTACTCTAACTTGGATTAAAATTGCCATCTCTCCATCTTGAATACTGAGCTGTAACAACAGATTCACACTACAATATAATGCAAACTATGACAAAGTGCTGTGAATGGAAAGCTACTGAGTTGCAGCACTGTCTTTTTCCACCAATAAACTACATGAAATAAACTAAAAAGGAATGAAAATCACAGCCCAGCTAAGGTAAAGAAATATAGGTATGCTGAGCTTTGAGGAATGCTGCTCCATTACTTCTGAAACATATCCTGATCCTTACATACAGTACCGTATGTGCCACTTCAGGACGGCTAAAACAACAAATATGAGAATGAAGTCACAAGATGCACAGTTATAAGTAATAACAACCTAAAATGCTACATGTGGTACTGAGTACGTACTTGGTGGAATTTTTCTATGATCTCCGCAATATCTTCTGGGTAAGAGGACTGTAAAGCAAGCAATTCTGCCTCCAGCTCCCCAACTCGTGCACTATCACACAAGTGCGTTGCCACACCAGCCTTCATCACATCTCGCCCTTTTAGACGGTGGCCTGGGAGAAGGCAGAAAATTATAAACCATTTACTCAACAATGCATCCCAGTCGTAAAGAAAGGATAAACAGTAGAGTATGTCATTATAATGTATTCTTTAATTCAAGAGTCCTTCACCTGACAATGTGATTACAGTGCTGAATATCATGGCGTTCAACAATTTGACAACAAGCAAAGACACTGTAACCTGTTCAATGGGGACTATAATCCATTGAAAAATATAAAAAAGTAATGTTATGGTAAAGACTGACCATGCCAACCTGCACGCAGATTTCCCAGTACAGCAAGCTCACCCCCAACACGTGGGTTTCGTTCCTAACGTGGCGCGTTCGGCACGAAACCACGTAAGTTTTAACTACTCCTTATTTTGCTCCCTAGATCTCCTAAACGTGTTATTTTGCTGTTATCTACCATTGTTAATCAATATGAAGCACTTTAAGTGGTTAGACGGTTTATTTAATGTTATAACTTACAAATACAGTACTGCACAGCAAAACTTCAACATACAAATACCTAAACACAAGGCAACATTCCGATGCCGAAACCAGTCGGCGTCGGAATGTTGCCTTGTGTTTACGTATTTGTATGTCGAAGTTTTGCTGTGCAGTACTGTATTTGTAAGTTATAACATTAAATAAACCTTCTAACCACTTAAAGTGCTTCATATTGATTAACAATGGCAGAATGCTGCAAAATACCACGTTTAGGGAGTCTAGGGAGCAAAATGGTTTCTGGGCTATTCGCTGTCAAGCCAGTTCGCCGTCACAACAATAACAAGACAACATAGACTTTGATGGATCCCCCTGAAATATAGTTATTAAAATATTGATTAATTAATAAGTATATTTATAAAAATATTGATTAATTAATATATTTACAGAATGACAGGGAATCATACAGGGTGCGAATTATCCTGATGGGGAATCGTTCATGTTTTGACGGGGAATCGACATGATGGCGAATTGTCTTGGAACCTACCGATCGTGTGTAATCTATAACTGGTTACAAGGCTTTATTTAATACTTTAACTTTCATTATGTGCTTTAACTTACAAGTGCATACTAGAATAGTAAATATTTAACTTACAAATACAGTACTGGGGAAAAGCAGTACAGCAAATATTTAACAAACAAATGAAAAAGGTAATATTCTGACGCCTATCAGAAAACTGGTTATAAGACTTTATTTCTTGCTTGAACGTTATTTAATAATACTTTAACTTGCACATAAACTTACCAGAACAGTACTGTAAATATTCAACTTACAAATACAGCACTGAGGAAAAGCAGTACAGCGAATCACATCACATGATCAAAACAAACCGTGCGTGCTGAGCTGATGTTCGAGGATTTGGCCTATCAAAGGCTTCTCTTGCGTAAATATATAGTTTTCGTAATGGTTCTTTAATCTTACGTTATCTTATACATATCCCAGCACAAACCGTGTTTAATTGCAAGCGCGTTCAGCAAGAACGTGTTCCGGGCGAGTTTACTGTACTTCCAGCAGTGCTACTGTTTTACACACAAATCACAGATTTTCACTTTTCATTTCAAAAGTTATCATAATTCTGTCTCCCCTCACCACTGTTAATATGATATTAGGCATTGTTAACTGGAAAAAGGCAAGGAGGGGGGGAAAATGACATTCTTCTGGGGAGATATTATTAACAGGTCCACTGTCAAGCAATGGGTGCCTGTGTACTTATTCAGCTCATCACACAACACTGTTTTCATCTCACTTTTCTTGTCTCTTTACTAACAACTTGCTTCTGTTTTAGTTGACATTATTAGAAAATTATATCTCTCTATTGCCAGAAATTTAAATCACGTAAGGGTTGGCCACATAAAAATCCCCTCAATGTTGCCCCATCCTCTGCCATTTCGTTGCCCCCCTGCCAACTCACATGCCCCCCTGTCATACATATATTTCTCCACCCCATCCCTCCATCTCATCCTTTGCTTCTCCTTCCTCCTCTCCCCCTCCATCTCACATACACTCTTGTAGTTAGTCTATCATTCTCCATCCTCTTTTATCAACTATAGTATTTGGTGTCTCAATATGGAGGTGCAGAAACAAAGTTATATTATGTGGGCGTTCATCTACACTGTATTATTTACTGTATAATTTGAACACTTAAGAAAAAATATATACCATTACTGTATAAACTATATATATTGCAGCTATTGTGCAATATGTATTTTCAAGATTTCAAACACATAGAAGATATACAATATACATATTCAGTGTTTATCCAAAATAACAAACGAACTGGGCAATATTTTTCTTTGTACAATTAATGTTTTATACCTTTCTGCATCAGGGTATTTTGCTCCACACTTAACCCTTTCAATCCAGTGCCTGTATGTCTTAAGCAATACAGTACAGTATTTTTGGCACCCACCAGTGAGAGCGAGGAACATGCCAAGGGAACCTCCGAGTCTGGGAAGGAAGTGTGACCCTCCAACATCGGGGAAGAGTCCAATGGCAGTTTCAGGCATGGCGAAGACTGTCCTTTCAGTGGCAATCCTGTACTGTCCATGAACTGACAAACCCACACCACCACCCATGACAATGCCTGTTGAGGTGGTACAGCAGTTAGGGAATACACTCTTGCATCATCATCATCATCATCAAAACCCAATCTCTCACTGATGAATAGGGTGGGTCAGACACAATAATGTCATGTGCACAGCACTGACTAATATAACAGAACAAACTGCTAAGTTAGGTAGTAAGATTATACATTAACAACTATGCATGGCCAGTCACATATCCCAGCCCTCTATGATAAAACTTTGGATGGTACTGATGTCACTGAAAAACCGGAGCTCCATAACATGTTACACATCCATGTAAAATAAATATGCAACTGAATTGTTACCAAATATGTAATATGTAATTCCCACATGTAATTTACTCTGAGCAATAAATGTGGTACTTGCGTGAAACATGAAAAAAAAACTAAACAACCGACAAGGCTAAAACAGGCAGTCCTATACTACCCAACTCTAGGTGTAAGGGTCTAAGGCTATGCTATCGTAGTATAGTACATTTAAGTGTACTGTGTATGATCACCCAACTTCAACAATAGATTTTCATTTAGTGGAGAACTAAAGCTTGAAGTAAATCTGCCAGTCCAGTACATTTAAGGGCAGACGACCAGCTGCCTTAGTTACGGTACAGGTTTTCCTTTAATGGAGAATTCACAAAGCCAATCTGCATAGAGATAAAAATTACAAGAAAAAATACTGGTTATGAATGAGACTTGCAATAAAAACAAAAGTAACAAAAGAGAACAGAAACAAAGCTATGAAATGTCTAACCATCAATGAGGGCGATGTAGGGAATGTGCAGTGTACCAATGAGGCAATTTAAGGTATACTCATCCCTGAAGAACACCTCTCCGATGGGTTGGGGGTCGTCTTTTGTCTCCACTATAGATCGCACGTCACCCCCTGCGCAGAATGCCTTGTCACCAGCACCTGCAGAAATGTGATCCATCAACGGTGCTCATTAGATGATTCTGAATTACTACAGTACGGTACTGTAAATTACTAAACATGCTATGAGCAGTTGCAAAAAATATATACTGTACTGCATATGAGCCTAAGACTGAGAATAACAAAATAAAACAAGCAATGAGAATGCAGGATATATATACTCCATAGATGATCTTGAAAACAGGCTGGAAATACTGCAAACAGCTGGGCTCAGTGGGGCGAATCAAATATGAGTAAAAAGCAGTGTTTGGAGGATAATGTAATGTTTTCAGTGCTCAAATGGTATATATGTACTACAAAGGAGTGGTATGGAGAGGGATATGACAAATTTATAAGTCTTAAAGGCAGTTTTCAAACAGAAAGTGAGAAAGCTACACAGGGCAATGAATGACTCTGAGAAGGCCCGGTATGCATGAAAAAGAACCTGAAAGTGAATCCATGTACAGTACAAGCAAAATATCTTGTGTGGGTGAATTCTGTTTGTGCCATAGGTTGTATAATGGTGCTGTGAAGGATTAAGAGAAAATAAGATGGATCTTAGAACACTGATAGGTGAAGACACATTTCAGGAGCTTGACAGAATTAACTACTGTACGCTACTTAGGAGCTCTACAAATACACAGTATGGCAATGTGGAACGAGATTAATATCACGTCCAAGAAAAAGAATAATTGGTCAACATTGCAATATTCTGCAGGGTATGATGGCTGGTATGAATGTGATAAGATCCATGTGTGAAACTGCAACTTGTGATACTTGTATGGGAGTAAAGCCTGGGGGGAAAAAATTCAGTGTGACAAGCTATACATGCTGAAATTATCTCTTTCACAAGACGTTTAGGCAAATATAGAGCTGACTGTCTAAACAGCAATGCTACTCAATGAAGACTGGTAAATAAGAAATTTTTGTAAGAGTACCAAAGAAGGTCTCTGATGACGTGGTTGAGGGTAACACCAAAAGAGGGTAACATTAAGAGGTAAAAAAGGTGGAAGAGTACACAAAATACAAAAAGGAGTGTTTGAGGGAGAACAAGAAGTACCACAAGAGGTGGTATCCTATAGACGTTTCTGTCATGGCGATTCCTTGTCAGATTCACATAAGGAAGAATTGTACTTCAGATGATACTGACAGACATGTATTCTCTATATGGATACAGTACACACATATACAGTGAATTATATGCAATTGTTTTTTTTTAATCTTAATACTGAGCTCTGACTGTGTGATTTTAAAATAAAAATGTGTACCAACATTGAATAATGTTTTGCATGTTTGCAAATACACACACACACTCTTAACCCCTGCCAGGCTAATTCTTTCTAGGGTTGTTTACCTCCCCTGAGTCATTGTTTTATAACCAATGTAAATTGTAGCTCATA
Source organism: Coenobita brevimanus (assembly GCF_032717465.1). Classification (NCBI taxonomy): domain Eukaryota; kingdom Metazoa; phylum Arthropoda; class Malacostraca; order Decapoda; family Coenobitidae; genus Coenobita; species Coenobita brevimanus. The sequence goes on from NC_137015.1 coordinate 3,431,700, forward strand.
TGAAGCTTGCAGTTTGGCCCGTACAGACCTTCATTGTGCCTCACATGAGGGCTGCAGCTTGGCAGGGGTAAAATCCTTCATTCCAGTGGTGTCTGATTACTTTTATTCTTCCTATCTTGATAATTTTATTAAGTTTTAGAGAGAATTTTAGAAACAGACAGTTTAGATACAGTGTAATCTTCATCAGCTCTGTCTTACACTGAGTGCAACTTTCTGGTGGTAGCTTGAAGGTGGGGGGGGGGGGGAGACCTCACTGGATTGAAGGTGCTAAACTGTAAGCATTAGCTGATTTGTGTAATTCATATGCTCACATCTACTGTGACTCAGCAGCATTACTAAATGTAATAACCTGTATATAGTACATTATGTTATTTTATTGCTCAGGTAGGCTATGTTAGTCAGTGTCATTATTATTTAAATTCAGCACTTTCATTAGCATCTAACATTAATAAAAAGCGGTGAAGCCCAACCTTTAATGATGACCATGGTCTTTGAATGCTCCCACTCTTTAAGCTTGGGATGTATAAGACGGATCATGTTATGATTGAAAGCATTTAGCGCTTTTGGTCGATTGAGTGTGATCACCCCCTTGTCTCCTACTTCTTCCAGTATGGCCTCTGAGGATGCATCTGTTGCCATGGTTTGCCGAGCTGATACAAGAAAAGGCCGCACTCCTGCCCTCAGTCTGCACGCCACTACCCGTGCACACAACATCCTGAAAGTGAAGCAAGGTATGGAATACCACACACAAAGTCCCTACTACATGTCACCTTTTCAACATTACAGTATATTTTTCCATTAAGTTCAAAGTACTTTACAGAAAATACTTGTTGTGAGCTGCCACTTTCAGTGTTTAATTCGTTGTCTCTATGTTGTTGCTTTCAGTGTTTACTTTGTTGCTAAGCCATTGTAATTTACAAAAACACTGCCTATTAAAGTTTCACTGCTACCAGTACCTGTAATGCTTACAACACCAGTTGCACGGAAAAAGTTTTGATATTTTACATCACATTGTTGACATGTACAGAGGACTTACTGCAGAGTACCCTGTTTTCCGTAATATTGTATAGGCAGCAGCTTGCTTCTGGGGGGGGGGATGCCTTTGAGGATACTATGAGAAGCAGGGGTTTATGCATGATCAGTGAATGGAAACATAGCCAGTTTTGGGAAATCTGTTGATGCTTTCCCCTTCCTATTTCTTGATACTACCCACCCCATTACTGCATTGAGAAATGTGGTTAGGATGATGATAAATGAAATATTTTAATCCATAAATGCTAAGGTTGCTTTAGTTTTGAGTTTAAAAGATATACCCCTGGAAAGATGAGAAGGTAACTTGCTTATGCTTCTCATGAGATTGCCTTGTTACTGCTATATTTTTCTGTGACAACTTTTACCTTGGAATATCTGCATTTACTGTACTTCTATGGTATTTTCAAGGTGGGTAATCTCAACATTATTTTTAATGCAAATACAGTAACAAATTTTAAGGTAAGTAATATAGACACTGTGTTACTGTACTGGCTTAGCCATGAGCCACTGCAGTTTTAGTCATAAGGTGGAGAACATAAAAGCTGATTTGGGATAAGTATTTGTACTTACAGCTGGATGGAAGTACAGTATTTTCCCTCCATCAGAGTTCTCAAACATCACTGTTATAAAATAACAAATTCACTGAATAGGCCTGTACAGAATCACCAGACTTACAACAAAAAACATGTGTAGACAAGTTAAATCTTCGGATTTCTGTTAGAAAGGTGACCAGCAAACTAGCTGTCAAATACTATGTTTCATGACCTACGGTTTTCAGTAGGATTGATATATTGTACAGTTCCATGGTATATCTAATAAGCTAGGTTGGTTTATAAAGAACCTGGGTTTATAAACAGAAATAACCATCCAACCTTGGACTTACATATTTTTGGATGTAATCTCACAACTACCTCCAAATTAGTTCGTTATGAAAGAGGGTACCGGTATAGAATATTGTAATTTTTGAAAGATGAATTCACCATTACTTATAAGAAAGGACATATGCAAATGGAGATATGGAAAACATCAAAGAGTATCAATGAAAGAAGCCATTGTTGCACTAAAAAAGAATTACTGCACAAAAACATTGGAAATACAGTATATACATTAAAATTAAAATGTACTTAGCAGAAAAACTGTTTGTGGCAATGACCTTTATGTATATCTTCACAAATACCTGTGCGTTTGTTTCACTAGGCCTAGCTTGGGAGAGAGACAAAGAGAAAAAAAAAGACCTAATTCCTACCGAAATATACTATCACAGAAGAATGCGGTATATAATAAGCCTCAAACAAAATCAATCAATACAGTTAACTACCGTCTCGAAACTCATGTCACTCAGCAAGCATGGCACACATATTTCCCACGTGTTATCGTTATCAGTAATTAAGTCGAGCATTGTCGGTAATTAATTCTGTAAATAACCCCAATTCCGGCAAATATTCACCACCAACAATTATACAGGATTTACTCACATGCCCAATAATTTACACTCGATCCGAATAAAAAATCTAGTAACCTGTGCGCCTTAGGTTGTATTATCTTGGTGTATCAATTACGTAATACTTTGAGATTAGTGAAGCGAGAGATAATATATAAGAATCTCTTCAGGGCTAATCAGCTGTGAGCACGGCGTTCACAAATTTTCTTCAAATAAATAAAGGGTAAGAGATATATGTTGAAAAATTAACGTTCTATCCCTTCTTTATAGTGTACTTTACTTATAAACTTAATTATATATTAGAATATTGACTGAAACCATAACATACAACTAAGTAGGGCAAAATAGTGAATCTCGAACGTTTCACCAGGGAGTTGGTGTTGCTGTGTGACAGAGAAAACGGCGCCTCCACGTATTAAGGGGTAAATGCGCTAGAAAAGTCGTCGTTGAAGGCAGAGTTTGTGTAATTCATAGTTTACAGTGACCAGGGAATACTAAGAAACACAGCCATCGCATACACAACGGGAGGGACCTCGCAGACATCGAATGAAAGTGTCGCCGCCAAAGTAAGTACCCGGTGATCTACCATAGGAGGCTGCTACATTTCAAACTTACGTGTACAGTATGTAGATGGGAATGAACGTATTTAATTTGCAGGGAATATTGATGCAGGTGTTTGTCGGGGTGTAGCCAGATTACATCAAATTAAATAGGACGTCATGTTTGGAAAGAAGATTCGAGATGTTTTAGAAATCTAGTTTACGGGGTGGATATTCGCACCGGACCCAGAGGCCACAGGATACGCACGGTATAGAAGTGAACATTGGAACTGGTATTTGTCTCGGGTTACCGCCTGTTTTATGTGAATGATGATGCGCGGGACGAGTGGAGGGGGAGAAGTGAGGTTGAGCAGCAGAATTAAGATTAGAAGAAATTGTACACTGCAAATACTGCTTGGATTATGTCTCTTACGTGGGATTATTTTGCGATGTATTGTAATCGCGAGTACAGTTCTATGTTGGTGTCTTGTAGCGAAGTGTGACAGGTGTATCTAACTGTCAATATGTACTTTCGTCTGATATTACTGATACCTGAACGATTGGTGGCTAAATAACCAAGTGGCTGGGAATGGGTGCTATTAACCAGGAGCTATTTGTGTGTGTGTGTGGAGGGTGCAAATAGCCTTCCCATCCTTACGATCCGGTAGCTGAATTAGATTAGTATATAAAATACCTTGAATTCAGTCTGAGTTGCTTTGGTATACTGTATCTGCTTCAGGTGTCACAAATGAATATCGTTTATAAATGTGTTTCTGCCGCACCCTCCTCGCACGAGCTTATCTGCCACTGAAACATACATTATCCCCCTCCCCCTTGTTTTTCCCTTACTATCAATGCTACCTTGTCGCGAAGTCATTTGCAGACATTTTTCTGTACCTTTTTGCTAGTTCCACACCCTGCTTTCAAAGCATTTCTCATGACGATTTAATAAAAACGAACTATGAAAGTTCTAGAATTGTATTGAATGAATTGCTTCCTAGGATATTCCATATATATATATATATATATATATAGTGGAACTACACAGTCACAGTAGCCCATCAGAACGATGGCGTGTGCTTTTTTTTTTTTTTAATTAATTGAAAAAAAATTAAGTTGAGGTGAGAAAACTCGAGAAGGGGGGTCGTGCTGGAAGAGTAGAAAGTAATTTCCTTCCCAAGCAGAATAATATGTTGTGGCAGCTGCAGAAATTAAATACAGGTGTAAAAGACGTAATCATACGGAAAGGATTAACATTTGTAAACTGGTATCATGTCAGCATAGACTCTCTCTCTCTCTCTCTCTCTCTCTCTCTCTCTTTCTCTCTCTCTCTCTCTCACACACACACACACACACACACACACACACACACACACACACACACACACACACACACACATTGATTCTGATATTTTCACAACACCTCACTGCGTAACACATTCCCACTTCCCTGTTTGTGACTCAGAAATACACGATCATTGAGCAATTTTCTCCCCTTGACCTTGAGCATATTCACTCCAGAATTATCCCGGCTCGTCTTAAGACGGCAACAACTTCCTCCTTGAGTTTGATTTCATTCAGACAAGTTCTGAGGAGTTGGTGAAAGATTTGGGGAGTATTCGGTCTCTCTCTCTCTCTCTCTCTCTCTCTCTCTCTCTCTCTCTCGGCGCCGTGGAAGAAACTATCACTACTGATAAAATTTACTGTATGGCAAGTTTTACAGGGCGACTTGCGGCATAAATTCACGGCCTAGGTATATACATTATAGACAGATAGATGAGTATATTGATAGAAACACCACCTTGCTTGTCATCATCATCATCATCATTTTAACACCACCTTTCTTATCATCATCATGATCATCATCATTCTAACACCACCTTCCTTGTCATCATCATCATCATCATCATCACTTGTCGTCGCCAGTTTCGTCATTATCATTTTATGTTTTGAGTCGATCATGTTAAAGGCTTGACTAAGGAATGAACGTAAATATACCGTCACTGTCATTATCAGTATCAACTTTTCTTCGTCTTCTTCGTCATCTTCTCCCTCTGTTAAAAATGTGTAGGCAAGATCCGGAAGCAGGAAGATAAGAAAGTAGGAGGAACTGCCATAAGGGTACCCAGTGAATAGGCCATATACAGGATGGCTCAGAAATAAATGGGCTTATACAGGGTGACTCAAAAATAAACAGGGCATATACAGGGTGGCTCAAAAGTAAATAGGGCATATACAGGGTGGCTCAAAAGTAAATAGGGCAATACAAGGTGGCTCAAAAATGAATAGGGCATGTACAGGGTGACTCAAAAATAAATAGAACATACACAGGGTGAGCCAAAAATAAATAGGGCATATACAGGGTGGCCCAGAAATAATTAGGGCAGATACAGGGTGGCTGAGAAATGAATAGGGCATATACAGAGTGACTCAGAAACTAATAGGGCATGTACAGATTATCATTGTCTACCCTGCATTATTTATTTATTTACTTTGTCCATCCCATAACCCTTTTCAGTGTCTGCTTCGATAATCCCTTCCCGCGACTACACCTATGCCCACACCAGATGACTGAGCCGTTCCCACAAGGTACCCGAAGTGCCCTGTTTGGATTTCCTTGTAATATCCAATCCCATATCACTGAAGCCTTTCACATGTACTGTATACCTGCGTGGGGAAAAGTAAAACAGGTAAAAATTGAGAAACATTAGAGAGGTAAAAACTGGAGGCGAATTAACAAGTTTTTGAAATAACTGCACATATAGTTACTGGTTTATCTGTAGGTAGATAGTGATTAACGCACCAGATATTCGAGATAGATGCACTAGTACTAAATGAAACTGACTTCGCCAATGGTTCAGGTCTTTAAAGTACATGGATATGCCGAGGTAAATACAGATAAGGTACAAAATGAAACTTTTAACTCCTTCCATACCATGTCGACCCAGAAAATTCGTCCCACCACCATACGATTTTTTTTTTAAATTGATTTATTTATTTTATTTTTACGTTGGAGAAAGAGACCTAGTGTAGTCGGTTTCTCACCTGGCGAAAGATCTGTAACACCTTTCAGCTTAGTTGATGGACAGGTGTAGTCTGATTGGAGGTTAAATGTAACTACTGATCAAGAAGACTGAGTCGTGCCTGTGAACAGACTTGTCGAATGTCACGCTGCCACGGCATTGCATTGAAGTTGTGGGAATGGTCCGGTTCCATCAGATGAAAACCTCGAGTATAGTGAAGATGTTGAGGGTATTGACGCCTTGTGGTTGAGGTTATTGACGCCATGTTGTGCTACTCCGTTCTGCGAGTCCTTGGCATTTGACAGTTCCTAGGATTGGACTAAATTTAGACACTTCACTACGACCGACCGTTTATCTGGGGCGGCCGTGGTATGACGAGGTTTGGACAACTCCTCAGTGTTGTATAACGTGTGAACCGTGTGGTGGAAATAATCTCTCTCTCTCTCTCTAGGATAGGCTTTTCGAAGTGGAGAGCTTGGACATAACCTTCATTAATCCCTTCTCAGCGGGGTGGCACCCATGATGATGATGATCATTATTATTATTATTATCCCATCCATTTTGCTCTGTCAGGAGCGTAGGGGCACAGGACTAAGCTATTTAGTCCCGACTGGAAAAGACGCCGCCATGGTAGGGTTAACCACTTTAGGCCTATGACCTGCTCCTCAATTTTTGCTTCTCAGGTATTTGTTCAGCTCGAGTGAATTGTCGAACACGAGGGGTTGTCTAAACGTCATCAGGCTATTTCAGAATTATACTCCTCTCCTGAAATGAATAGGATGGTAAGCCAATTGTAATAATAAAAAGTAAAAATGACGTCTCCGTGAGGGGGTTGATGAAAAGATAAGAATTAAAAGTTGTTCATTTGTTCATTTATCTGTTTGTTCTCTGTTATGTGTCAGCATTTCAAGTAAAGGAATAGCCATATGTATTTTGTATGTGTTTTGTATATGTATGATGCATTTATTTTAATAATGGTGAGGTACTGTGGAAAGGTTAGTTAAACTTTGTAATGTATGCATGGGCCGAGCAACGTTGCTTTCGAAAGACTGACAGAAAGCATAATTATATAAGTTGCCAGTGCGCAGAGTCATGGAGGAAGAGCAGGTGGGGGAGGTGGAGATGAAGAGTAAGAAGGGGGAGGAGGAGGAGGAGGAAGAGAAACCTTAGATTATTGCCTTTCAATTATTTAAGGGTTATTTAGGTAGAATTTTTGCTTTATAAGTCCCAGTGTTCTTCTATGACACGCGACCTTCGAATGTCACAGTCCACATCCGTACTATTGAAAGGAATGCGGAGAATATCAAGGTGTGTACCCTTTACTTATTAACAGGTAGGATGCGTGGCAGCTTCGTGATCGGAAGAATTGTGTTGTGTACAAGCAACACTTTGTGGTATAAACAGAACCCTCCAGTGGCGTTGTAAATATCCATCAGACGATTTTATTCGATTTAAGGAAGACCCAAGGTAATCAAGAGTTTGGAAGTTTTCATTGATTCTTTTGTGATTATACTGCTGCATACAAGACGGTTTGGCGCATTTTTTAATTTACGAACTTCGCGACCATGAGTTCGTAGGCGATGGACAGTTCGCTGCGTACCTTTCCAGCAAAATCAACTCTTTTTCAACGCAGAACAGTAATTACTTAACCCCTTCACTACGTTGATGTCTTTTTGGTGCTCTTTTTCAACAGCCAGACGATTTTATTTAGCTTAGGCGTGACCCCCTCGTAGGGTAAGGAAACTTCCTAACACCTCTTCTTAAGTAATTCATTTGGCTTATTACACCTTAATGTCCTCGTATGTTACAATGCCGGTATATTAATTCTTCAGACATTGCCATACTCTGCGTAAGTACCTGTGATGTACAAAAGTATCTTGGCCAGCACTGTCAAAAAATAAATCACCAAGGAAGAGGTGTTAGGGAACTTCCTTAACCGACTTCACCCATGGAAGACGGAGGAGGACCCGCCCTGATGTCTATTTCTGTCTATTTCCTGAATTTATGTGATCTCTCTCTCTCTCTCTCTCTCTCTCTCTCTCTAACTTTTCTCATCCTATCTCTTGTCTGTCTCATCTTTTTTTCTCCTCGCTTCTCCATACTCCTTTCTTTCCTCTTGCCTCTTCCTCAGTCTGCCTCTGTACCTCTTGCTTCACCTACATTTCCCTCGTCCCTAAATATGCCTCATTCATTTATTCATCGTTTTTCTCCTACACTTGATTTTTTCCTTCATCAATTCACTGAGTCCTTCTTTCCCCTGTTTTTCACCTGTTCTTCATTGTGTCCCCCCTCTCCTTATCCCCGCCCCCCCTTCTTCCCTCAGTCCCTCGCTCCCCTTCCCCTCCTTTCTCCCCTCAGTCCCTCGCTCCCCTTCCCTTTCTTTCTCCCCTCCTTCACTCCCCGACCCATGTATTTCAGTTCTCCTTCAGCCACTTTCCCTTCTTGGTATTCTTTTTCCTCTCCTCCCTCCCTACCCTCCTCCCCAGTCTTCCTTCTCTCCTCCCTACTTTTTCCCTCTTTCCCTCCCCCCTCCTCTCACACTTCCCTCTCACCTCCCTCCTCTGACTTTCTTTCCCCCATCCCCGCTTCGCTTTCGCTCTCCTCTTGCACTTCCTTATGCACCCCTCTCCCCATCATTGCAGTTCCAGGAAAGCTCGTCTGGCATTCACGCACAATTTTATCTAGCATTCAACTATCTTTGCATACGGTACTAGGGTAAATATTTCCTTGATTGCCATTTCTATTTTCGATGTTTCTCTTGTTCCGTTTGATATATATTTTTTTTTAGTTTTTTTTTTAGTGTTTTGAGGCCTTATTTGTTGTGCAAATGAATAATAACCATAATATAACCGTGACAATCTGATCGGAAACATCAGCAATGGTGGAAAGGACTGGCCTAATACCGGCATAAGTGTTTAACTAAACCTGACCTAACCAAACCTAGCTTAACTGTACCCAATAATTTAACCTAAGCCAACCCAGCCTAACCTAACCTATCCCAACCTAACCCAACCCAGCCTAACCTAACCCAACGCAGCATCCAAGTGGGAAGTTGGGAAACGAAATCCACCTTTCAAGATTCGGTATTATTCATTTGCACACACAAAAACACATACAGGCATACACTAAATGTCAGCACAAATCCACTGGGTATGGTAAGATTGGCCGCTAAAGAAACGGTAGTAAAGGAAATAAATAACGGTACGGTACTAAAATGTGTGTGTGCGTGTGTGTGTGTGTGTGTGTGTGTGTGTGTGTGTGTGTGTGTGTGTGTGTGTGTTTGACGGTATTCCTTGCACCTTAACTTGACACAGGTTAGTATCCTGTTTCACGTATTTCAGTAGCAGAAAAAAAAAAAAAAAAAAATGGCCCTACATCCTTGCACTTTTTCGTGATTAGCTTCTTATTCTAGTGTTAATTTATTTTTAGAACTCGGTATTCAAAATGGAGAGAGGACAGTTTTGGGCCAAGTTAGATTAAAGAGTGTATACTGTAAAGCTCATGGATAGCGTGGTAAATCTTATGCATAGTTAGCAATATAAGTTGGAAGAGTTAACACGATAAACACATAACTCTTATTGTTTAACTCTTACAAACAACATTATTATTATTTTTTATGGTTGATTACGTAGACATCTTAAAGGTCATTCATCTTAACTTGGCGGAGAGATTCGTGTTTTTTTTTTTTTTTTTAGCTCTGTTCCCGTACGTCAGTGGCGGAATAAGACAGTACTATGGCCCTGCATCCCTTCCATAGCACTTCTTCGTGACTATCACCATTTTCTTGTGTTAATATCCTGCTATAGCCGAGCATTCAAGATGAGGAGAAGTCACTTTTACACCTGCCGGTACTTGAAGTGAATAGAGTATAGTAATGTGTTATATCTGGAAGCTTTAGAATAGGAATGCTTTTATTTATTTATTTATTTATTTATTATTATTATTATTATTATTATTATTATTGTTATTATTATTATTATTTTTAGTATTATTATAATTGTTATTATTAGAAGTTATGGACTGAGAATGTTTTATCTTTTAATTTATATTATTATTATTATTATTAATTATTATTATTGTCATTATTATTATTTTAGTTTTTATTCCTCCATTCTTCACACTCTTCCCATCACCTGAAGGGATATTTAAAAAACTGAATGAGTTAGATTTCCTTCATTAACCCCTTCACTCCTTGGGGGATTTCCTAAGCTGAATAAAATCATCTTAACAAAAACAAACTACAGAAGACGTCATGTGATGGAGAGGTTAACCACTTCACGTCAATTACTTTTTTTTTTTTTTTTTTAACGCCGCCAAGGAGGTTATGTTTTCACCCCTGTCCATTTGTTTGTTTCTTAGTTGGTTGGTTTGTGAGCAAGATTACACAAAAACTATAGGACGGATTTCCACGAAACTTGGTAGAAGAATGGGCCTTGGTCCAGAATAAACCCCATTAAATTTTGGTACGGATCCGGATAAAGGTGCCGATCCTGTTTTTTTTTTTTTTTTTTTTTTTTTTTTTTTTTTTTTTACGGGATAGGGCGTTTTCGACATTTTCGTAAAATTTTCAGTGAATATTGCATGGGTGTTGTTGGTGGAGGTATGCGCTCTACTGAGTGCCATTCTAGCTTAACTATATATTCTCGGTACTTTCATTTTTATGTATTTATTTTCATTCATTAGCTTAGGAGAGACATTTCTAACTGGAGGGGTTAGGTAGCCTCCATTGACTCCTCCATTGCTGGACTACTCATAAGTTCACTAAAATCGTCTGGCAGTAGCTAGGATAGAGTTAGAACTAGATACGTCGGCATAGTGAAGGGTTTGTAGTGTTTACAATGGCGCCATGGGTTACAGGGGCACCAAAATGAAGGAAGTTGTCCATCTGTCTATCTCTCTATCTAAATATCTATCTGTTATCTATCCCTGTGTTGTTTACTGTGTAGGGTCTGGAGCTGTTATTCTCTCTCTCTCTCTCTCTCTCTCTCTCTCTCTCTCTCTCCCCGCTCCTCTTCTTTCTCTAACCTTTCTCATCCTATCTCTTGTCTGTGTCTCCTCTCTTCTCCCTCTTTTTTTCTCTTCGCTTCTCAATATTCCTCCCTTTCCTCTTGCCTCTTCCTCAGTCTGCCTCTGTACCTCTTGCTTCACTTACATTTCCCTTTTCCCTAAAGATATGCCTCTTTCATTTTTTCATCGTTTTTCCCCTACACTTCATTTTTTCCTTCATCAGTTCACCATGTCTTTCATTCCCCTGTTTTTCACCCGTTCTTCATTGTGTCACCCTCACTTTTTACTCCCCACCATCCCCTCCTTCCTCCAGTCCCTCTCTCCCCTTCCCCTTCTTTCTCCCCCATTTTTCTCCTCCCCTCCTTCACTCCCCCACTCTTCTTCTTCTATTCTCCTTCAGCCACTCTTCCTTCCATGGTCTACTTTTTCCTCTTCTCCATCCCTACCTTCCTCCCCAGTCTTCCTTCTCTCCTCCCTCCTCTCTCTTTCTTCTCTCCCCCTCCTCTCACACTTCCTTCTCTCCTCCCTGCACTTTCCCTCTCTCCCCATCCCCTCCCCACATTCGCCCTCCCCTTAGAGTTCCTTATGCTTCCCTCTGCCAATCACTGCAATTCCAGGAAAAGCTCCTCTGGTATTCACGCATAGTTTTATCTAGCATTCAATTATCTTTGCATACTAGACTTATGTGTGTTTGTGTGTGTGTGTGTGTGAGAGAGAGAGAGAGAGAGAGAGAGAGACCGCATTCCTTTCACCGCAACTTAACCCAAACTTATATCCTTATGCAGTTTATTTCATGTATTTCAGTAGGAGAAGGAAAAAACAGTGTGTCTGTACATCCTTGCACTTTTTCATGACTAGCTTCTTATTCCAGTGTTGATTTATTTTTAGAACTCGGTATTCAAAACCGAGAAAGGGCAATTTTAGGTCAAGTAAGAGTATTTTGAGTACAGAAAAACACATGGATGTCGTGGTAACTCTTAGGCTCAGCTATACAAGTTAGAAGAGTTAACACGATATACATCACTCTTATTATTTAACTCTTATAAACAACATCATTATTATTTTTTATGTTGTAATACACGTAGACATCTTAAAGGTCATTCATCTTAACTTGGCAGAGATTCATCCCTTAGCAGCCTCCTTCCTGTAGCTCAGTGGCGGAATAAGACAGTACTATGGCTCTGCATCCCTTCCATAGCACTTCTTCGTGACTATCACCATTGTCTAGTGTTAATATCCTGTTAGAGCCGAACCTTCATGATGGAGAGAAGGCACTTTTACGCCTACTTAAAGTGAATAGAGTATAGTAATGTGTTGTATCAGCCAGTCATAAATATCATAGGAATTGTGTACATTTACGTCTCGTGATGTGTGTGATCTTATTTGCAGACGTATATATTTCGCGGTGATGCATCGCGAAAATTAATAACTTCAATTTTTAGTTTATATTTTTAGATTTGGAAGTTTTAGATTGGGAATGCTTTATTTGTTTATTTAATTTTATTTATTTATTTATTTATTTATTATTATTATTATTATTATTATTATTATTATTATATTCTTATTACCCCCGCCAAGGAGGTTATGTTTTCACCCCTGTCCGTTTGTTTGTTTGTTGATTGGTGTGTGAGCAAGATTACACAAAAACTACTGGACGGATTTCCATGAAATTTGGTAGAAGAATGGGCCTTGCCCCAGAATAGACTCCATTAAATTTTGGTGCGGATCCGGATAAAGGTGCGGATCCAGGCTTTTTTTTTTTTTTTTTTTTTTTTTTTTTTTTTTTAAATACACATTGCGAGATTGGACGTTTTTCGACATTTTCGTAAATTTTTCAGTGAATATTGCATGGAGCTTGATGAATGGAATCAGGCCTATGTAGGATGTTGGTATCTGCGAATGTGTATAGTTTGGTGCGGATCCATATAAAATTCCGGATCTAGCGGATTTAAATATGCTTTTATAGGGGGTAGTCTTTTAGCAGCTGCATGTTGGGCCTTGGCGGAGGTATGCGCTCTACTGAGTGCCATTCTAGTTATTATTATTATTATTATTATTATTATTGTTGTTGTTGTTGTTGTCATCATTATTAGTTTAGTTTTTGTTCCTCCATCCTTCACACTCTTCATATCACCTTAGGGAATATTTAAAAAAAACTGAAGGAGTTAGATTTCCGTCATTAACCCCTTCACCCCTTGGGGGATTTCCTAATCTGAATAAAATCGTCTTAACAAAGGTAAACTACAGAAGACGTCATGTGATTCAAAGGTTAACCACTTCACTTCAATTACTTTTTTTTTTTATATTTTATTCTCGGTACCTTCGTTTTTACCCCCGCCAAGGAGGTTATGTTTTCACCCCTGTCCGTTTGTTTGTTTGTTTGTGAGCAATTTTACACAAAAACTACTGGTCGCATTTCCACGAAACTTGGTAGTAGAATGGGCCTTGGCCCAGAATAGACTCATTAAATTTTGATGTGGATCCGGATAAAGGTGCGGATCCAGATTTTTTTTTTTTCCCCCACTTTCTTTAACATTGCGAGATAGGGAGTTTTACGACATTTTTTCGTTAATTTTTTATTGAATATTGCATGGATCTTGATGAGTAAAATCAGGCCTATGTAGGATGTTGGTATCTACGAATGTGTACAGTTTGGCGCGGGTGTTACAACTTATAGGGGTATGCGTTTGATATTGGATTAGACTTGATTGAATTAAAAGGCACTGCATGTTGGGCCTTGGCGGAGGTATGGGCTCTACTGAGTGCCATTCTAGTGCATTTATTTATTTATTTTCTTTCTTCAGCTTAGGAGAGGCTTATAGGGCTGGGGGAGTTGGGTAGTGCCCCCGTAGACTCTTCCATTGCTGGACTACGCCTCTAAGTTCGCTAAAATCGTCTGGCAGTAGCTAGGATAGAGTTAGAACTAGATACGTCGTCATAGTGAGGGGTTAGGGGTTGTTTACAGTGGCTCCGTGGATTACAGGCACCAAAATGGAGGAAGTTGTCTATATGTTATCTATCCCTGCTTTTGTTTACTGTGTAGGGTCGAGCTGTTATTGTTGCTGTGTGTGTGTGTGTGTGTGTGTGTGTGAGAGAGAGAGAGAGAGAGAGAGACAGACAGAGAAAACACATCTCATCGTCCGTGCCATTTTAAAATTAGCTACCTTTAAAGGGTCTGCTTTTGCGTTTGTCTTCTTCTTTACTGAATATTGAAACACCCTGACGATAGCCAGAATTCGCTTGTCGAGAGAGAGAGAGAGAGAGAGAGAGAGAGAGAGAGAGAGAGAGAGAGAGAGCAATTTTCTCATCGTCCGTGCCATTTTAAACTTAGCTACCTGTAAAGGGTCTGCTTTTGCGTTTGTGTCTTTCTCTTTACTGAATATTGAAATACCTTGACGACAGCCAGAATTCGCTTGTCCTCATGCTGGTGAAGTACGGATTGGGAAGTGGTGTCCGTAGGGGTAATGTTAGTGCTTGCACCCCTAGGCTCATGTGAACGGGAACCCGGTGGACTGCAGGCAAATATTTAGTGCCGTTAGTCTCCTCCTGCACCCGCCTTTCTCCTTTCGTGGAAGATGGGAGGGACGTTTGTGTGGTTGGGCAGTGGAGCACCTCGGCCATATCGGTGCCACCACATGAAGGCCTCCCTGTCCATCACCCTTCCTGTTATGAAAGCAGTGGATATAATCGTTTAACCCCTTGAATCTGGCGACCTATTATATTTGTTACGCTTGATAGTTCCAGACGATAACATTCAGCTTAGGAAGAATATCTAGCAGGTGTGAAGGTCTAGTAAGCTGAGTGAAAGGTGCTGAAAACGAAAGAATAAGAACAGAAAAAAAGACGTCAATGGAATGAAGAAATTAAGCGTCGTATTGATTATATTTGTGTATAAAATGTTATGTTATCGTTTTCAGTGGTTTTACATTAGTGAGTAGTATACTTTAAGTTCCTTATAATTATATAACCACCGTGCAGTTTTATTCAGCTTAGTGAGAATGAAAGAGAATAATTTGTTCGCATTTAATGTCTCTAATTCAAAATGTATGTCCCAGGTTGAGTTATATCACACAGCTAAGTAGGAAAAACAAATACATGAATGAATAAATGTATAAAAATAAATAAATGAATAAAACTGACATCTGGCGAAATATACAAATGAATTAGGTACGAAAATGTCATAGCCTTTGAAGGGACATACCGCCACCCAATTTACAAGGGGGTGTACCTGGCAATCATCGGTCATTGCCGGGGGTCTGTGAGAGGAAAATTCGTAGGTTCGTTTTCGGCCACGGAAAAGTTAAAGGAAATACTCATAAGTTCTGCGTAGCCCCTGACCGCTTGGATTTTTCTCAGCTGTATAAAATCGTCTGGTGAGAGTCTCTGTAATATGCGTAAGTGTATAAACAGCTGAGGAAAGGTTGATAAATTTCTGATCATTTAAGGGCCCTTTTAAATTTGATAAGCTATCCGTCAGTCCATCCATTAGTTTATATATTTGTCTGTTTATACCTGTATGGCTATCGAGCTATCTGTGTGTGTCAGGCTATACGTCTATCTTTATATCCGCCTGTCTATCTATTTCTGTCTTATAATTTAAGGAAAGGACAGGTGGAGAATAGAGGTAAAGATTTTGGTATAGGAGAGGAAGAGAGGAAGGGGATTAACGAGTACAGCCAAGAGGACAAGAGAGAGAGAGAGAGAGAGAGAGAGAGAGAGAGAGAGAGGAGGGTCTTGTGGGAGGTGAATGTGATTGAGAGGCGAGTGGGAGGGATGAGTGGGGTGAAGAGGGGAGTGGGAGGGAGACGAAGGTGGTTAAGACGAAAAGGAGGAAGGAAACGAAAAGGAGGGGAAGAGGAATGTTGGAAGTGTGTGTGTGTGTGTGTGTGTGTGTGTGTGTGTGAGAGAGAGAGAGAGAGAGAGAGAGAGAGAGAGAGAATAGGTATGTGAAGCAGTAGGTAGGAGAGGAGAGGAATGTTGGACTGAAAGGAAAGGTGAGTGGGTGGGAGGGAAAGGTATATATGGGGAGAGGAGGGGTAGGGGTAAGGTGAGTGGGTGGGAGGGAAAGGTATATAGGGAGGAGAGGAGGGGTAAAGGGGAGGAGGAAGTAGGAGGAGGATGAAAGTGGAGAGGAGGGAATAGAGAAGGGGGTAGTGTGAGGGGTAGGGGAAAGGGAGGGGGAGGAAAGGTAAGGGGAAGGGGGAGGGGAGGGGGAGTTTCCACAGGTGTACTGGGCGCAGGTGTGATGGAGCTGCCAAACGCCTCCACACATCATATTATCCATCAGTAGCGACCCCCCAGAAGCTGAGAGAGAGAGAGAGAGCATTAAGGAACAATAGCACAGAAGAAAGATGTGAGCTGGAAGGAGAGCGGCGAGATGACGAAGGACGGAATGATATGGAGGCGATTCGTTTGTAGCCACCCCTTTCGCGAGATCAAGGTGTCTGACAGTAGATAGATAGATAAGATGGATGGATAGATTCATTGGGCCATACGTGGTTCAGAAGTTACCGTATCTTTACCTGGTCGGCTAATTGTTTTTGCTGAGAAAAGTCTTGGAATTTTCGAAAGACACCTGTAATTAACCCCTTCAGGCCGACGATGTACTGCATTGACTGCTGTACACCTATCTTCAGACGATTTTCTTCATCTGAGAAACCTCCTATAGTGAACGGATATATGAAAAAATCCCTCCTACTCACTTCTCAACCCATCCCCACTCTGCTGCGTAACACCTGTAGGTTAGTGATTTAAACCTGGCGGGATTTTTCGTCCTGTTTAAAGCTTATTTCCCGGAGCTCAGTGGCTGATTATGACGATACTACGGTTCGGCATCCTTCCCAGAGCACTTCTTCGTGACTAGCACCATATTCTAGTGTAGGTTAGTGGTTTAAATAGGCGGGATTATTCTTCCTTTCTGAAGCTTATTTCCCGGAGCTCAGTGACAGATTATGACAATACTACGGTTCGGCATCCTTCCCAGGGCACTTCTTCGTGACTAGCACCGTATTCTAGTGTTAATTCCTTTCTAGAGCTGAAGATTGGAGACCGGGAGAAGGCAGTTTTATGTCAAGTTATAGTGACAGGAGTATAGTGAAGTTAACGGTATATCTGAGCCCTCCCACCCACATCACATCCATCACCTCTGTTACACCGCTACGCCACAACCAGCTCACAGCGGTATTGCGTAAGGAGCGTATCGCAGGTGTGTTAATGGAGAGCTCTTGTTAAGGTAATTGCGTTAAGGTGTTAAAGGAGATTATGACGCCTCTCCGTTCCTTTATTTCCTGTCAGTAATAAAGGGGATTTAGTTTCCTATTTATGTTGGGATTAATTTTTTTCTCCCCGGGATTTTTTTTTTTTTCATTTTCTTCCAGCTGACGTCAGGTTTCTTTTAGAAGTTACTGCTGCTACTACTACTACTACTACTACTACTGCTACAACTACTACTACTGTTATTGTTACTACTACTACTACTACTACTATCACCACCACCACCACCACCACTACTACTACTACTACTACTACTACCATTCTTCTTCTTCTTCTTATTATTATTATTTATTGTTACTATTATTATTATTAATATCCATCATCCAATCCTACATTGCCCCATGAGGAGCGTAGGAGCCCGGGGCTAGGCAGTTGGTCCCGACAATTAAGATGAGTGACCAGCCTCACTCATCCCTGAGTGGCATTACATGAGCAGTCAACCTCAACCATCCCTTGGATATAAACCTTCACCGGCTCAATTCGATTGGAGCGCAATAATTACCCACTAAACCACCAGGCGCCAAAATTTGGTTATATGGTTACCACCCAACGTAGTAACTGGTTTCCTGGTATACAGGAAACCATTTGGCTTGTCACTCAGTGTAGAGTCACCCACAGGCAGAAGGAAGCCGAAAGAATGAAGGAAAGAAAGACAGAAGAGAGAGTGTAAATTTACCCGTAGGCAGAAGGACAAGGAAAGGATGATGGAAAGGAAGACAGAAGAGGATGGAAGGAAAGAAGGATGGAGGAGAGGAAAGGGCAGACACCCAACAACAGCACTACACTGAGTGAGTGGATGGTGAGCGCCCCCACTATTTCGTAACAACTTAATACTGCCGTCCCATGTCGCACCGTACAGCTTTCCCCACTCACATTAACACGCCCACATATCGTACAGAAATATACACAATGTCCGTCGCATCCACATACCATCCACACACCCATCACACATCCACATCACATACAGCAGAGTTCTGTCATTCTCTCTCTCTCTCTCTCTCTCTCTCTCACACACACACACACACACACACACACACACACACACACACACACACACACACACACACACACACACACACACACCTCGTTGCTGAATAGGGAGGCGTGGGCGGTGAAAGGGATGAGTCCAGTGCATGTGAAAGGGCGAAGGTTGAACACATTTAAATTCTTTGACTCCCAGGTTTTCCCTCAAAAAAAAAAAAGAAAAAAGAAAGACAAGAAAAAATTGTACCTTTAATCCCCTTACGTAACTCTCCCATAGCTGAAGGTAATCGTCCGGTTCAGGCCTTCAAACCCTCTGATTGTTAAAATTTCCTTCTAAAAAAATCGTCTTTATGCTTTTTAACCCTCTGAATTAACTTTCCCTCACCTAAAAATCATTTGGTTTACCCTGTACTTTTAACCCTCTAATATAACTCCCTCAGCTGAAGGAAATCGTCTTGTTTATTTTTGATTAAGGTTTGTCCGTGGGAAGGGTGGGATTAATCAGCCTGACGAATGACTTCCCCTCACCTTAGCAAAATCGTCTGACTGGAGTATTGAATGTGGGAGTGTCATGGGTGGGGGTTTTATCAGCATGGTATTTTGCTCATTGCTTACTGGAATTTCTCTCAGCCTAACAAAATCGTCCGGTTTTATCGTGAAATACCGAAGCGTGTTCATAGTAACGAGAGGGTTCATCGCTGCGTAAGGTAAAGGAAGGTGTTTTAATTACGTAGGCCTAGGTGGATTGTGGACGGCAGAAGGGCAACTACTACTACTACTGCTACTATTTCTACTACTACTACTACTAACAGGAAAGAACGTTCCCCAGTAGAGTTAAAATCCACGGTGGGCCAACTGACTTCGTGACTGATGAGGACAAGTTCTGTAGTCAATTATTTTTGGCAGTGATGTGAGAAGAGGCTCAAAAATAATGAATGCGGTGTAGAGTATAAAGAAAATATTTGGAAAAATGAATAAGGTGTAGAAACGTCTTGCGAGGGGGGTACCGTAGTGTCTTGAGTACCTGGGTGTGACGGTGAGAAAAAAGATGACAGGTGTTAGTCAGGAAGAGGCTGTGTTAGTCCTTTCCCTATTCTTGATAGAGTTAGGTGTTTTAGGCTGATATTAGACGATTTTTTCCAGCTGAGACGATTCCCACGTTATTAGAGTTAGAAATATTCCTGGTCTCCCTTTCGCTGCTATGGATGCACGTCGGAATATTTTTTTTTTAGTCTCACTGGGTTATTTTGTTTCATTTAATTTTAATTTTGCGTATTGAGGTGTGTTTCGCGGCGTTAATGACTAAGGAGGAGATGTTTATGGGGTGTTGTGCTGGAATTGTATAGGACTGAAGTAGAGGAAGATGTAAGCTGTATGAGAGAGAGAGAGAGGAGATAATGTAACTAATATGAAATTAAAGTGAGGATGAGTGGGTGAGGAAGTGAGTGAGTGGGTTGATTTTTGAGAGAGAGAGAGAGAGAGAGAGAGAGATGTAACTAATATGAAATTAAAGTGAGGATGAGTGGGTGAGCAAGTGAGTGAGTGGGTTGATGCTGAGAGAGAGAGAGAGAGAGTGGGGGGGGTGCTAGGGGACTGCAACTGATACTATTTCCCTTTTATCTCTTTATCAGTGTCTTATCTTACCTGTGTGTTGACAATGACTTGCCCTTTGTTTACCTCCTCTTATCGCTTATCTGACGCTCTCTGGGTGAAGCGTGCGGCAACTGAATGAATGGCGAGGGGTAGGGAATTATTATTATTATTATTATCATTATTATCATCATTATTATTGTTGTTGTTGTTTTCAAGTCTGTCAGTCGCAGTTCTCCACCTAATCAAACCACCTTAGATAATTTCCTTTTATTTTTCCCCCTTGGCATCATCATCTCTCGTTCTCGCTCTCCCTCTCCCTGTCCTTCTGACCAGCTCACCCCTACGCACTCTCCTAGTCAGTCTCTCATTATCTCCACGAAGCCGAACCACCACAGCATAGCATATTTCCTCTTATTTTCCCCTCACCATCCTTTGTCTCATTCTTGGTCTCCCACGCCTTTTCTTCCAGACCAACTCACTCCCACGCACTCTCCTAGTCAGTCTCTCACTCCACTCTCTCTACCTATCCCAACCCCCTTCATATTCCCCCCCTCTCCCACACCATCACCCTCCACACCACAGTCTTCACTAATCCTTGTATAAGTCCATTTATCTCGCCGTGTCACTCAGCAGACAATTTTCTGGGCCTCTTCATTACGAGTGCGCAATTTTCACTTTATTGTTGCCATTTAACGAAGACTTTACTGAGTTTTATTATTTTACTTTTTTGAACTGGAAGCGTTGTCTACAAGCCATTATTGCTCTCACCAGGCGATTTTATTTGAAGATAGATTTTTTTTTAGACTTTTTCTTTTCTTTATTATTATTATTATTTTTTTTTTATTTATTTATTTTTTTTGGAGAGGAGGGGTTTAAGATATACGAGTAACTTTCATTCACCCGTCGACTTCGAAACATTTCACCCCCCAGAGCCGAGTAGAACTGTGTGGAATAAACAAGAACTGAATAAACAAACACGTGATCGCTGCTACTTTTTATTAACCCCGCCAGATCCGTACATTTTTTTCGTTAACCCCGCTAGATCCCATACTTTTTTTTTTCGTTTACCCTGCCAGATCCATACGTTTTTTTCGTTAACCCCGCCAGATCCATACGTTTTTTTCCAAGCTGAATAAAATCGTCTGGAGAAAGCTAGAATAAAATGATAAAATCCACATCATCTTAGGGAAGGGTCAAAGGCGTTTTCATCTCTGCCGCGTGCAATGCCGTCATCCCTTCAATTGCCCTGACTTCCTTTGCAATCCTCCTGTTGCAGCTGTAGCTCCTTCGTTTATCCTATGCCTCTGTAGTGTGATAAGATAGCGGTGTTTTATTTTCTTATGTCTAATAGCAGTGTTTCTATATTTCACACTGACACACTTCACACTGCCATACTACACACTGTCACATATTACCACACCTCACACTTTCTCACCACACACTATCACACCATTCAATGCCACACCAGACACTACCACACCACACTCTTTCCTACATCACATTTCCCCATCTCACATCGCCACACCACACAGACCTTCCTACCAGGTAACATAAATCAGGTGTTCATGATTATTACTCTCACCTGGGGCAATGACGGATGTGCTACCCACTTTTAATTTGCTACCTCTCTCTCGCTCTCTCTCTCTCTCTCTCTCTCTCTCTCTCTCTCTCTCTCTCTCTCTCTCTCTCTCTCTCTCTCTCTCTCTCTCTCTCTCTCTCTCTCTCTCTCTCTCTCTCTCTCTCTCAAATCGACACTGATCCACCTTCCCGTGCCCTATGGTCTTCGTCGATAATTCCACTCCCACCCACTCATGTCTCTCTCTCTCTCTCTCTCTCTCTCTCTCTCTCTCTCTCTCTTCCTCCAACAATCTATCTGTCTCTACTTTTCTTAGTCACTCAGTCTCTATCTATGCATCTATCTACCTATCATCTTTATCCACCCACCTTCTACAATTCAAGTGAGCGAAGATTGCACTGTGGGTCTTCTTTCTCCTCTGATTCATGTCTCCAAGGAAAATGTTAGAAAGTGAGTGAATGTTGGAAGTTTGATGTTTGATAGAAATTGCGTTATGGCGCTGGTTAGAGAAATCTGTCTCCCTTTCTGAGAGAGAGAGAGAGAGAGAGAGAGAGAGATGGATGAATGATGAATGGATGGAAAGAGAGACAGAGTTAAATGGATGAATAATGGATGTTGGAGAGAGAGAGAGAGAGAAAGAGAGAGAGGCGGGGGGGAGGGGGGAGGCTGTATAATGAAACAACATGAGAGCAACATTACATCATCCCCCCCCCAAAAAAAAAAAAAAAAAAAAAAAAAAAAACGGGGGGGGGACTAAAAAAAAAAAATCCTTGCTCATACTGTATCTCTTTGTCGTCCAATTAATTCATGTTTTCCCATAAACTTTTTGCACTTACTGTACGCATGAGTAGTCGGGATGAATAACCTTGTGAATAAATGAGTGTTGTGTGTGTGTGTGTGTGTGTGTGTGTGTGGAGCATCGTATATACCTTTTTTTTTTTTTTTTTTTTTAACCATCGTTTTTTTTTTTTCATTCCTTTGGTTCTTTTTTCTTTTTTACTTTGTTTTTTTTTTTTTCTTTTATTTTTTTCCTGTAAGTCTTCTGCCTGTCATTATTTCCATAGAAGTTTGTTTAGGCTTTTTCTTACCCTCTCATGGTGGGGAAAACTCTACTGATCTGTGTTAAGGCCAGTCTCTCTCTCTCTCTCTCTCTCTCTCTTTCTCTCTATCTATCCATCTGTTGTGTATCTTTATAACTCTGTACATCCCTGTCCATCTGTCCATCTCTCTGCCTCTGTTTATGTCAATCTATCTATCTGTCTTTCTCTCTATCTATCCGGCTCTCCATCTCTGTCTCTGTTGGTCTTTCAGTCTGTCTAATTATCTGTCTTTTTATAAATATGTCTATCTTTCTGTCCATCTCTGTCTGTCTATCAGTCTTTGTATCTATCTATAAATCTATCTGGTTATCTGTCTCCATATCTTGATGTCAGTCTGTCTGTCTGTCTGTAAATGTCTATCTATGTCTATCTATCCATCGCTCCATCTCTCTGTCTATGTCTGTTTATGTGTCAGTCTGTCTGTCTAAATCTGTCTGTCTGTCTATCCATCTCTCAATCTCTCTTTCTTTGTGTCTGTTTATGTCATCCTGTCTGTCTGTCTATAAATCTGTCTATATTTCTCTCTCCATCTCTGTCTTGCTGTCTGTTTATCTGTCAGTCTGTCTAGCTATCTGTGTGTCTGTAAATCTGTCTGTCTCTCTCTGTCTCTCTGTTTTTCTGTCAACCAATCAGTCAATCTATCTATCCCTATATACCTACTCCCTCCCGTCTGACCGCTACGCATCCCCACTCTCCCCAGGTAATCATTTGTTCTCACCTTGTTTGTGGGATTGTTTGTTTGTTTGTTTACGACCCTGATGGCAGACACGTTAGCTCTTGAATCGACAGGTGCAATATCCGGACTTACTCATTAGCAGGTGTTTTGGTAAAAATGGTTGTAAAGATATGTCTTGGGTGCCAATGTTTATGTTTATATTCTTGTATTTCCTGTTGGTTAGACTGAAACACACACACACACACACACACACACACACACACACACACACACACACACACACACACACACAAATATACTCGTACAGAGAGAGAGAGAGGGAGAGTTACGTAAATACATATGTAACTGCCAAGCGTCTCATAAAAAAGCGAGTACTTCTGTGAATGAAGAGGAGGGGTACTTATAAGACAGTCCCCCCCCCCTTTAGCTTGGACATGAGGAGGGGGAAGGAGAGGGGGAAGAGAAGGAGGAGGAGGGAGAGAAGAGGAGGTGACGGAGGGGGAGGAGGGGGAAGGGAAAAGAGGAATGATGATGGAGGGGGTGGGGAGAAAGTAGTGATGATGGGGAGGAGGGGAGAATGGAGGGATAATGCAGAGGGGAGGGGGATAGGGAGAGGGAGGGAGATGATGGAGGGGGAGGGAGGTATTAAAAAAAACAGTGGGTAGGGGAAGGAAAAGGGGCGAATCCCAGATGGAGGGGGAATGTAAGGGGGTGGTGTGGGGAAGGGGAGGAAGATGGGGAGGGGAGGGAAAAAGGAAACAGTGAGAAAAGGAGGAGGGGAGGAAAGAGGATCGTGGGGAGATGGAGGAGGGAGGATGTTGTTAGGGGTGGGAGAGGACCTGGTTGTGGGGAGAGAAAGGTGGGGAGATGGATGGTTGAGAGGCAGTAAGCAAGGAGGGGAGGGAGAGAGAGGGATGGGGAAGATGCTGAGAGGGGAGATGGGGAGGGAAATTGAGGATGCTGAGGGAAGGTGGGGAAAGAGATGGAGGATGCTGAAGAAGGGCTAGGGGGGAGAGGGAGAATGGTGAGAGGGAAGATGGGGAGGGAAAATGAGGGAGGATGCTGAGAATGGAGGTGGGGAGGGAGGGAAAGGGAAGATGTTGAGAGGAGGTGGGGAGAGTGGTGGAGGATACTGAGGGAAGGTAGGGAAGAAGAGAGAGGTGGGGAGAGAGGGAGGAAACTGTGGGGAGAGAAAGGGAGGATACTGAGGGAAAGGTGGGAGCGGGGTGATGAGGAGGGAGAGGGAAGATTCAGAGGGGAGGTGGGGATGGAGGTAGGGGTTAGCGGTGGGGAGGAACTGAGGGGGTGATGGTGGGGAGGAAGGGGATAGGGGTGGGGAGAAGGAGAGGTTAGCAATGGGGAGGGAGGGAAGGGCATAATGGTGGGGAGGGAGGGAGAGGATAGTGGTGGGAAGAGCAAGGCAAAGGGAGAAGAGAGATGGGAGAGGAATGTAAGTGGGAGGAGGGGAGGAAAGGTAAGAGGAAATAGGAGGGATGCAGGGAAGGGGGAGGCGAGGGGGGTGGGGAGGAAAGGTGAGGTGGGAAATGAGATAAAGGTGAGGAAAAGAGGTAAGGGAGAAGAGAAGCTTGGGGAGGAAAATGGGGGAGGAGGGGAAAGGAATCAGGGAGGTAGAGGGTGAGGGAGATGGAGAGCGTAGGTACGGGGGAGGGGTAGGTAGGGATTGGGGAGGAAAGATAAAGGGGATGGGAAGAGAAATGGTGAGGATCAGAGACGAAAGGAAGGGAGATGGGGAGGGAGGGGATGGCAGAGTGGGTGGGGAATAGGAAAGGGGAGCGAGATGGAGAGGGTAAGGTAAGGAGAAGGTAGAGTTGGAGGAGGATGGGGAGAGAAGGGAGGGTGAGGGAGAGGGGAGAGAAAGGTAAGAATCAAATGGGGAGAAGGTAAGGCGAGATACCAGTGTGGGGAAAGGGAAGGAAAGGTGAGAGGGAAAGGAGAGATAAGGAGTCAGATGGAGGAGAAGGGAAGGAGGAGGAGAGGGGAGGGGAGATGGGGAGGGAGAGGGGAAGGCAAGATAGGTAAGATCAGACAGGGAGTCAGTAGGTAGTGATATGGGGAGAAAAACAAGGGGAGGGAGAAAGAGGGGGGAGATGTGAGGGGAGGGAGAAAGTGAGATGAAAGGGGGAAGAGGAGGAGGGGGAGGCAAGGTAGGTAAGGTCAGATAGGGAGTAGGTAAGGAGAGACACTGATATGGGGAGAGAAAGGCAAGGGGAGGAAGGGATAGGGGAGAGAAGTGGGGAGGAGAACGCAAGGAGAAGGGGTAGGGGAGACAGTGAGGGGAAAGGGGAGGAGACAGAGAGGGGTAGGGGAATAGTAAGAGGGGAGAGGAAGGGGGGGAGAGGGGAACGCATGCGCCATCGGATCAATATTTTCCCCTCAACCCCAGTCTCTCACTCGGCTCAGGCCTCAGTGGCGTGTGGAACGCCGAGTCGTCCACATCTCCCCCGTGCCGCGACTCGCCTTACCCCCCCCACCATTCCTCCCCCCTTTTTGGCTCAAGCTTAGCCCCCCTTTTTCACCCCACCTTACCCACCTCCCCTCTCATCCTCACTTAGCCCACCTGTCTGACTCTCCTACCTTGTTTTGGTACACCTGTCTGTGCCCTTTCCTTCCTACCCCCCTGTCTGTCTCTCCTTCCTTCCTACCTTTTTAAAGAGTAATACTTGAAGCGCTGTCGTTTCTATCACAGCTCTCTCTTTCTCTGTCTTTCCCCCTTCTCTCTCTTTCCTTCCTCCCAACCACCCACTCTCCATCCTCCATCCAGCGTCCCAAGCCTTCAGACACTCAAGGAATCTGTGTCTGCCGAGTGATATAGAGGATACAGAAGACGGGAGCCAGACACAGAAGGAAGAGGCACAGAAGAGAGGCATAAAGAGCAACAGATCAGCCACCTTTATTGTCACTGATCATCCACATAGCCAAGGGGGTCGTCTGTATCATCAAAACATTATTTACTATACACGTGCACAGGGGAACCTTAGCCAACTAGATGTGTAGTTAGAGGGGCGTTGTTGTTTGTGTGGCCAGGTAACTAACGAGGTGTGGAGGAAGCTAACGAGACAGCAACAGGAACAACGCTAACAACGAGGAATTGGACAAAGAAGCTGGCACGATTGTTAAAAAGTGGTTGAAAATACAAGCCGAGACATAATACCCTCATCAAGAGACAAGAGACTCAATCCAGACAGCTGAACTCACCTGATCCTACCTACCTACCTACCTGTCCCTCCATCTCTCACCCTTCCATCACTATCTCCATCACTTCCCTCCCCCAGCTACCGAAGGGCGTGAGGGAGAGGACCACCACCACTATGATAGGGTCGTATAAGTGACCTTTTCCCCACCACAACAAGCGTAAGACCTTTGGATAATACACTACCACCACCTCCCTCCCTCCCTCTCACTCCTGCACACGCGCCCCTCCCTCCCTCCCCCTCAGTCTCCCCCCTCCCCGTCCCCCCAAAAAAATCCCCCGAAATATTTGACCCCTGATCTCACATGTGGAGGATCATGGAAGGTGGTGTCAGGGTGGTCGTTGTGGTGGTCGTCGCCCTGGTGGTCGTGGCGGCGGTGGAAGGGTTGTCATCGGATAAAGGTAAGCCCGTGCACCAATGCCTACCTGTGCCTACCTGCCTACCTACCTACCTGCGTTACTTGTCTACCTGTCTAGTGTCTTCTTGCCTACCTACCTACTTGCGTTACCTGCCTACCTGTCTAGTGTCTACTTGCCTACCTACCTACCTGCGTTACCTGCCTACCTGCATTACCCGTCTACCTGTCTACCTACCTACCTACCTCCTTGCCTGCCACCTTTGCCTACCTGTCTACCTTCCTGCCGAGTTGCCTACCTACCTATCTACCTAAGTAACCTACCAGCCTGCCTGCTTACCTACTAACCTACCTACCTGCCTACCTTCACTACGATGACGTCTTACTGAAACCCCTTGACTCCGGCTGACGTACCATTTCATTCTTGCTGTAACCAGACGATTTTATTCAGCTTGGGGTTGCCCTCGAGCTGAAGAGGTTTTTATTCAAGCTATCTAAACCCCACCAGTTCAAAGGGCCTGTCCAAAATAAAATCGTCAGGAGAAGGCAAGACAAAAATAATGACAAAAAAAGAAAAAATCCCCCATGCCCAGTGGATTAATTCAAGCCACCTGCAGACGATTTTATTCAGCTGAAGAAGATTGCGTGATAATGTAGGGATTTACTAAGGCCACATTTGTCTCCTCCATTTCCAAAAGTCTCCCTTGGAAATAAAGTAAATCGTCTTGGAGATGCAAGGAAAAGAAAGACGTCATCAGGGTGAATGACTCAAGGTTACGATTGTCAACAGGTAAATTCCCCAAGTACCTGGCGAAAGGTGTATGGATTCGTGGCAACAGGTGATGACTCCTCTCCTTAGGGTCGTTACGGTAATTGTGTGTGGACGAAAGTGACCCTTAGTGAGTTTTAAGGTTAACAGGTAGCTTGTACAGGTTAATTACTCAAGTATTTTACCTGGAGCTTTAAAGGGAAAGGTGTTTGGATCCTTGGCAACAGGTGATGACTCGTCTCTTTAGGGTCGTTATGGTAATTGTATTTGGATTAATTTGACCCTTATTGGATGTTTTAAGGTTATTTAAGTAGCTTCTGCAGGGTAATTGCTGAAGTATTTACCTGTAGTGTTAAAAAGGAAAGGTGTATGAGTTCATAGCAACAGGTGATGGCTCGTCTCTTTAGGGTCGTTATGGTAATGGTATCTCTACGAAATTGACCCTTAATGGATGTTTTAAGGTTATTTAAGTATTTTCTGTAGGTTAAGTGCTCAAATAATTTACCTGGAGTTTTAAAGGGAAAGGTATATGGGTTCTTGGCAACTGGTGATGACTCGTCTCTTTAGGGTCGTTATGGTAATTGTATCTATACGAAATTGACCCTTAATGGATGTTTTAAGGTTCACAGGTATTTGATACAGGTAAACTCTTTAATTACCTGTTAAAGAGAAAAGGTGTGTGTGTGTTTATGGTAATTGTCAGTGAACTAAATTATCCCTTAAGTCTTTCACTCTAATGACATGTTAATTTAGTTTAATTGCTCTGTCTAGTGAAAATTGTAATCGAGTTAGGGATTTTTTTTATCTTTTCTAACTGAAGGGGTTTAGATTTCATGAACCTCTTCAGTACGAGTAGTTTTTTCTGAGTTGAACAGGATCGTGTGGCATTAAAAAAAAAAAATCGGGACGAGTATTTTTTCTGAGTTGAACATTATCGTGTGGCGGTATTAAAAAAAAAAAAAAAAAAAAAAGCTGTCATGCTGAAATATTAATTATGGCGAGTTTTTTTTTTTTTTTTTATACAGGGGCATTCCTAGTTTCTACAGGTAAACTCCTTGAATACCTGTGTAAGGGAAATGTCTATAGTTTATTAGTTTCTACAGGTTATCTCCTTCAGTACCTGGGAAAGGGAAATGTCTCAAGGATATTAGTTTCTACAGGTAAACTCCTTAAATACCTGTTAAAGGGAAAAGGGATTGTGTGTATTCTTAGCAACAGGTAATGACTCATCTCTTTAAGGTTCTTAAAGTACTTGTATCCGGCTATGATTGCCTTTAAGATGAGGTGTTGATTACCTTTAAAAAGTTATTATAAGATTATTAGGTTTTTGCACAGGTAGCCTTTAATTACCTGTCTTAAAGGGAATAGGGGCATGGGTGTATTATTAAGTGGTTGTGGTAATTTTGTGTGAACCAAATTACTCTTTAAGGGAGACGATGATTGTCTTTAAAAGGTTATTAGGTGTTTCATGCAGGTAAGCTCTTTAATTACCTGTTTTAAAGGGAAAAGAGGCGTGGGTGTGTTTTTAACTAGTGGTAATTATGTACAAACTAAATTACTCTTTAAAGA
Source organism: Coenobita brevimanus (assembly GCF_032717465.1). Taxonomy (NCBI): domain Eukaryota; kingdom Metazoa; phylum Arthropoda; class Malacostraca; order Decapoda; family Coenobitidae; genus Coenobita; species Coenobita brevimanus. Next base: position 3,460,849 of record NC_137015.1, read on the forward strand.
AGACGTTGATTGTCCCTAAAAGGTAATTAGATATTTTGCACAGGTGAGCTCTGTAATTAATTGTTGAAATGGGGGAAGGAGAATGGACTCACAGTAGTAGGTGATGATTTGTCTCTTCCACGGTGTTATTGATAGTTATGTGACTTTAATTGGCCCTAATTGGATGTGTTAATTAGTCATTTATACAGGTCAGACCCTTAATTACGCGTACCTGTTAACTCATTAGCACTAGTACGTCTACCTGTAATTTATTCTTGATTATACCAGGTGATTTAATTCAGGTGTGGAAATCCTCTTTGTTGAGAAGTCGTGAGGAAGCTCCCTAACACCTTTTCCTAAGCGATTTATTTTGCTTATTGCACCTTATTTTCCTCTTCTGTGTTATATGAATCCTTCTAATATCGCCATACTCCCATTAAATTACGTACAAAAAGATATGAACCAGCCACATCCGAAAATAAATCGCTAAGGAAGAGGTGTTAGGGAACTTCCTCATCCGAAGAGAATACGAAGCTGAGAAAAATCGTCTGGAGAGAGAGAGAGAGAGAGGAAAGGAGGGAGGGGGGAGGAAGTCATTGGATTTAAGGGGAGGAAGAGGAGAGGAAGTCACTGGATTGAGAGAGAGAGAGGTGCACAAGATTTAAGGAGTTAAGGGGGAGAAAGAGAGAGGGGGGGAGGGAGGGATGGAAGGTGGGAGGTGCACTGGATTTAAAGGGAAAAGGGATTGTGTATTTTGGGGAACAGGTGATGCCTGGTCTCTTAAGGATGGTTTTGGTAATTGTGGCTAGACTAAATTGACCCCTAATGACTTTAATTTGTTGACTCTCTCTCTCTCTCTCTCTCTCTCTCTGTTTATCTATCTATCTATCTATCTATTTCTGTATCAATTCCGTTTTCTGTTTTCTTATCAACTGGTATCAATGTCTGTCTAGATTTACCTTTCAGTCTATCCATGTGTCTGTCCGTATCTGTCTATCCATCCATCTATCTATTTATGTACCCGTATCTGCCTGTCTGTGTCTCTGTCAGTCTATCTATCTTTCCATCTGTCTTTGTCTATTTGTCTATCTATCTGTCTGTCTGTCTGTCTGTCTGTCTATCAGTCTACCTATCCCTCTGTCGATCCCTTATCCTTCCCCCAATAAACATCGTAGCAAAGATCATCGTAGCAGAAATCATCGTAAGTTATGTGCATCCCATCCCGTGATTCTTAGCAACAGGTGATTTATTCCTCTCTTCCTTCGGGTCGTTAGGGTAATTGGAAAACAGGCCAATTTCACCTTAAGGAAAAATAGGGGAGTGTCTTCAGATTATTGGCCCTCTTCTACCTGTTCTCGTGGCCCCCGAGGTTCATCTCAAACTTGAACCCGGTCGACTGCAGGCTTATATTTGACTCCTCTCCTCTTACCGTACCTCAACTTCCTGCCTCCGGGGTATAGGGAACGGTGGGAAGGTTGTGGTTCCGCTGTGTTGTATAGGTGCGACCTCGCGAAGGCCTCCTCACTTCAACAGCATCGATTACCGTTGTGTGTGTGTGTGTGTGTGTGTGTGTGAGAGAGAGAGAGAGAGAGAGAGTAGAATCCCGGCAACAGTTAATGACTCCTCTTTAGGGTCATTTATGGTAATTACATGACCAAAATTCCCCCTTAATGAAAGCACGCAATTCCGTCTTAAAGTAATAGGGTAATTTTTAGGGTACACGTTGTAATTATAGTCTATTGGGAAGCGGGGTCTGAATTTTTGTCAGCCTGTCGTTTGGGTCGTTATGGTAGCCTAACTGCCTCTGAAACATATTATTCCTTAATTTAGTTTCATGAAGTCACTATTTTCTACAGGTCTAGCTATCTGTCTATCTTTCTGTCTCTTTGTGTGTCTGTATGTCTTTCTGTCTATCGCCAGGCGCCTTAATCCTGTACAGAGTAGCCGTAAATAAAATCGCCTCCATGTCGCCCTGTCCTCTGCTGTTTGGCCGCCCTCCCTCCAACTCACACCCATCTCCAAGACACATATATCTCTCTCTTCCATCCCTCCATCCCATCCTCGGTGTTTCCCTCCCCCTCTGGCCCTTCACCTCACTCACATATATTCTTCTAGTCACTCATTCTACAGGTTTTTTGCTTGCTTAGGGGGGAGATTACCGCATCATTAACAGTGGGTCCTTGGACTGTTAGAGTAATTTGATCTGAACTAATTTACCGCCTGATGGAAGCGCCAGGTAGTCATTAGGTATATGTTACAGGTAAGCTTCCTAATGACAGGTTAATGAGAGGTATTATATAGGGTGCTCCGTATATAGCTCTCCACCTGAAACTCACCTGGGGGTATCGTTTGTGTTGCACGGATGGTTTGGTTTGCTGGTGTGGGCGTGGGTGTGCCAGTACAGTTAGCACAGGAATAAATAAAGCTGTGTAGACAGTATTATCCCAAAGCCGTCCCAGCAACCCCCCACCCCCCACCCCCCAAAAAAAACCTGCCTGGCGGAATGGCAGAGTGGGGTTATATATGAACTACCTTGTATTTTCTGTTTTTCATCATTATGGTAATTACGTATCCCGTTGTTAAATACCTGCATGTCATTATGTATTTTAACTGCACAGGTAAGCTCCTTAATTAGTCTAAAGGTAAGCAGCAGTTGACTTAGTTATGATAATTGTACATGGACTGAAATACCGGCCTCATAGTTATTCTGGTTATTTTTTTTTTTTTAACTCTTTTCTACAGGTATAAACTCTTTAATTAGTCTCTAAAGGGAGAGAGCGTCTGGCTTCTTGGCAACAGGTGATGGTTCGTCTCCTAAGGGTCGTTATGGTAATGGTGTCTGAACTAAATTACTCCTTAATGGGGGCTATAAATGTCTTCAGGTTATGTTTTCACCCATATTTATATCTCAAAAAGTTGTAATTGGACTTAAGTGAAATGTGGTGGATAGTTGGGCAGTGGGTCAAGGAAGAGTCGATTAGATTTTGAGGTGAATGAATTATAATTTTGTATGCGTTGGCGGAGGTATGCGCCATCTGAGAGTGTGTAACAGGGCATACTAAGACCGTATAATTATTTACAGATACCGTAAAAATAATGGTTTGGTAGGAAATAAATAAATAATGACATATGATAAATTCTGCTGGTGTCAGCGGAGGTATGCGCTCTGATGATGCTCTCTAGTTAGTCAAGTTTTGTGGGTAGGCCCCTGAAATGACGCTAAACGATATGATAAATAATTTGAAAGATTACGGTAACTGTACCTGAACAAAAATTCCCTTTAATGGAAGCTCCAGGTGTCTTAAAGTTACTAGGTATGCTCAGCAGGTAATCTTCCTAATTGCAGGTTAAGGAAAATGAGAAGTGATGAATTAACTCCGGTTATTTTGCTGTGTTTTTCTGAAGTATATTAGCAGCCTCTTAATGGAATATCTAGATCCTTGTTAATTATTATAGAATTACATTAACTGGTAATCTTATGAGTGAATTATGCCCATTGTTTTGCCCATCAGATTGTCAGTAACAGTAACTTGGTAATGGTTGAAATTGGAACCCATGTTAGTATTGCACATTTTACTTAGAAATCTCTTGGCTCTTAAGTTCCAGAGTTACGTCCCTTCCTCCCGTGTGTGTGTGTGTGTGTTTATTTTTAGTCAGAGTTAGGCCTACGCCCCTTCCTTCGGTGTGTGTGTGTGTGTGTGTGTTATTTGTTTATTTATTTATTTTTAGCCGCTTTTTTTATGTGATTTTCTACGGGGACCTCACCTTTATGCACTGCTGTTCTCCACCTGTGCTTTAAAATTATTACAATAGGCGAACTTGATTTCCTTTCGTATTTATTTTTACTTATTGATTTACTTATTTTTTGTCTGTCGGGGGGGTGCGATCTCTCTCTCTCTCTCTCTTTCTTTCTCTCTCTCTCTCTCTCATGTGTGTGGATGGTATATTTCGTCACCGCAGAGGGCAAGGCATATTAAACAGTGCCTTCCTCAACACCCCCACACCCCTGTTCAGTGTTCAACGCAGAGCACCTTAGAACACTGCAACGTTACCTGTTCATGGCGTTCACTGCTTTGTTCACTCACTACTTAACTGCGCTTCGTATTGTTATGCTCCCACCTTTGTGTTCACTTCTATGTTCACTCCCTGTTGCATGACACCGAATTACCTTGATCCCTTTGTTCTTCCGTGTTCATCGCTTTGTTCAGCCACTGAACAGCCGACATAACTCCGTATCTCTGTGTTCTGCGCGTGCCTTTATGTTCACCAGTCTGTTCAGTCAGTGTTAACCCACCAGAACATAAGCGCTCAGTTCTCATGTTCATCTCTGTTCAAATTCTCTTACGTAACCCTAAAATCCTTTGTCCCGTGCGTACTGTCGCGTTCATCTCTGTTCAAATTCCGCTGATCTCTTTGTACTTCCTAGTTCATCCCTGTTCAGATAGCTCATAATCCCCGTGATCCAGATGTACTCTTTTGTTCACCTGTGTTCAGTCAGCATTACATAGCACATGATTACCTTGCTGTGTATGTAATCTTGTGTTCACTTCTGTTCAGTTACTATTACACACCTCTTAAAGCCGGGTGTTCAGAGTTGAAGTATAAGTATGAGGAGAGGATGGAGAGTGAGAAACTAACGAGGAGAGTGTATGTGAGTGAGGTGGAGGGGGGGAGAGGGAGGGGGAGGCCGAGGATGAGGTGGAGGGATAAAGTGGAGAGATATATGAGAGAGGGGGTGTGTGAGCTGGGGGGAGGGCAGTGAGATGGCGGGGGACCGGGCGACATGGAGGTGATTTGTTTGTGGCCACTCCTTACGGGATTGAGGCGCCTGGAAATAGCTAGATAGACAGACAGACAGTATTTATTAAACACATATATAATCCAGTGATTGATTTTTGTGTTTTCCCTTTTTTCTTTCCTCCCTTTCATCATTTTTTATTTTCATCTTACCCCCTTATTTTCTCCCTCTATTTCTCCTTTGCTTTTATTTTTATTTTTATTTTGAAGAGACTTTTTGATTTGGGGGGGTTGGATGCAGCCTTTCATCACCCCCTTCACTACAAGATCCTCCCCCCTTCCCCCACTAGCTGAATAAAATCGTCTGGGGGCAGCAGGAAGAAGGAATAAGAGACGTCATCGGATTGAAGGGGTCACACCTCCCCGCCCACCTGTCAGTCATCATGTCACTGAAGACGATTTAGTTCCGCTCAAGAAAACCGTCTCGTACTGAAACAGGGCAGTCGCCTTGGTGCAAAGGGGCCGTTTTGCTTTTGTGTGTGTGTGTGTGTGTGTGTGTGTGTGTGTGTGTGTGTGTGCGTGCGTGCGTGCGTGTGTGTGTGTGTGTGTGTGTGTGTGTGTGTGTGTGTGTGTGTGTGTGTGTGTGTGTGTGTGTTGGAGAATCACCCACGTTTTAAAGGGGATAATGTGTACTTGAGACGATTATAGTTATGTTTGTGTGTTTATATTTGAGGTAAAGAAATGGAGATATATGGGGATAGCATTTTATTACCCGTCCCCGCCCCGGAAGGCCTCGGGGCGGGTATTGTTTTCACCCGGTTTGTCTGTCTGTCTGTCTGTCTGTCTGTTTGTTTGTATGTATGTCTGTTAACAACTTTACGCGAAAACTACTGGTTCGATTTTGACTAAAATGACCAGGATGATGGGATATGACCTTCTGATCACCTGATTAAAATTTGGGCCAAGGTCTAGGCCCCCCCCCCCCAAAAAAAAAAAAAAAAAAAAAACGGGGACGGGTAAAAATCGTTCTTTCGCCATAACTTTTTTCAAATTCGTCATACCGACATGGAACGTGCGTCTTTCAAATGTGCATCCTATAACATGTCTCATTACATCAGGGGGGTCACTCCCCAGTCAGCGGTAGGAGGGGTCAGTGTCAGGTAGGTCAGGCTTAAAATTTCAGATGGGCATATAATCGTCAGTTTTCACCCGTTTTCTTCCAAATTTGATATGTGACATCTTTGACTAGATATCCTATTGTGTTTATACGTCAGCATTAAAATGACTGCCGGGGACAGGTTTGGTGTGCCTTGGCATCGCTTCTTGTTTTTTATTAGTTTGAAAGGGATTGTGTTTACACGGCGAAAATGTTTATTTACCAAGTGTTTGTGTGTTTATTGTGTTTGAGATTAAATTATATACGCGGACAGTTTTTATTTATTTATTTATTTTTTGCGCCTTCCCTGAGCTGAGCAGTATCGCCTGTACCCCTTTGACCCTGACCTGGCCTAAATTAACCGTCTCACCTGGAATAGCAAGTTGTAGCAATAGATTAATGCCACAACATGATGATAGTCGCGATGAAGTGCTGTGAAGAGGATCCAGAGGGAAAGTATTGTATTCTGCCACGTGAAACTACAAAAGGAGACAAATCTGAGCCATGTTAAATTAAAAGGAGGATAGTGATAGGTTGGTAGATGAATGGATAAATTCTGTAGGTATATAAACGATAATCGAAATAATAATAATAATAATAATTGGTAGGTAGATAGATACATAAATAAATAAATACATAGATAAATAATGTAGGTAGATAAATGATTATAGTAATGATGACGACGACGATAACAACAGTAGTAGTAGTAGCAGTAGTAATAATAATAGTAGTAGTAGTATTAGAAGTAGTAGTAGTAGTAGTAATAATAATAATAATACAAACGCTTCCGGGACTCAAAGGGTTAAGGGAGGCTCAGAGACTAGCCACGGCGACAGTACGCGAAATGGAGGCTGGCGTTACGCAATCAGGACTAGACAGGCGCCATTTTGTTGACGCTGCGTATGTGCCCCTTCCCCCCCTCAAATGAAAAAAATCCAACCTCTTTCTTGCACCCCATCACCTCACTGTATTTCCCTTATTATCATGGACTTTATTAGACTTTAATGGGCCCTTTGTACTATGGTGTAGGGCCTTATTAGAGAAACAAAGACGCAAGCCCAAATAATGCCGTCGTCTTTAATTTTCTTATATTCCTACGTACTTATATCTTTTACTTCACATCCGATTTTTGGCCATGTACAGGTGTGAGAGTATTAATTACACCTGTACTATAATTTCCTTGAGCTGTATTGAAAAGAAAAACAAAGATGGAAGCACAAATAATTCTCTCTCTCTCTCTCTCTCTCTCTCTCTCTCTACATTTCCGTATATTGATAACATAAATTTACTTCTTACCTTTCACACCTTGGATGGCGATGGGCAGGTGAGAAAGTTAATTAGACTTGCAATAAAATGATTTGGTTTAGATTTAGTGACGAGAGAGGAACACATAATCACGAATAAGACTCATTTTCTGTACATTTTCGTGTCTTTCCACCAAAATTTTACTCCCTTCTTGAATTTCACACCTTATTTGACGATGTACAGGTGTGATAAAATTAATTAGGCCTATAAAATGGCTTCCTGGAGCTTTATTGAACAGCGAAACAATGAATCAGTCAAAGATAATATCGTATTTTTCTTCTTTCGTTCTTTCCTGCCAAAATTTTACCCATTTCTCGTGATTAACACCTTGCACGTCATGTACAGGTGTTACGTGATTCATTAAACCTTCATATAAATCATCAGAACTTTGATAGACAGCGAAAGAGAGACAGAGATTTGTCATTACGTAAATACAGTTAGTCTTTTTTTCTTCACCTCTTCCATAATCCTACCTAAGTTTCATTCTTTTGCCGAACTTCACACCTGGCTCAGTCTTGAACAGGTGTGGAAAAATTTAATTAGGCTTTCGTATGGATCACTGTGGTCTCTCAGGTGATCAGCGCATCGGAGAGACAGGTAAATATTCTCTGTCTCTCTCTCTGTCTGTCTGTCTCTCTCTCTTTACATCTCATTTTTCTGCCAAACTATTTCCCCCATGAAAAATTTTCACACCTTACGCGATCTCGGACAGGTGTGATGGAGTTAATTAGACCTCCCAATAAATGACTAATGCTTTGGCGAATTGGACGGCTGAGAAGTAAAGCAGTCATTGCATATTTTATTTTTTGTATTTATTTTGTGTGTGTGTGTGTGTGTGTGTGTGTGTGTGTGTGTGTGTGTGTGTGTGTTTACTTTTGCCTGTTTCTACCCAAATACTCTCATGATGCATTTCACACACACCTTACGGGACCGGAAACAGGTGTGAGAAGCTTAATTACAGCGTCGTATAAATTACCTGAGCATTTATGGCGATTGACGCCTTGATTCCTGCCAACGTCCTATTTAGTTTACTCCTGCTATTACCAGATTTTTTTTTTTTTTTTTTTTTTTAGGAAAAGTCTTTTGTATGAAAAGTATTTTGTTGTACTGTAGGTATAGGTTGTCAAAAAAAAAAAATAAATAAATAAAATCGTTAGGAAGTGGTAAGAAAAAAAATAAAAAAAAATATTCGAAAACTTGAAGGGTTAAGAGACATGGAGAGAAATTTACATCTCTCTCTCTCTCTCTCTCTCTCTCTCTCTCTCTCTCATTTTCAACCAGATCTTACTCTCATTACGCACTTCACACCTTGCACGGCACGGACAGGTGTGACGGAAGTAATTACCACCTTTTATTAATTACTAGTGCTTTGGTGGACAGGTAAGGGGAGAAGTAAAGCATTGATGAAATATTACTGACGTTCCCTTCACACTTCCAATATTTTTATCTCGATCTTCCTCCTACCTTACATTTTACACCTGGATGGACGTGAACAGGTGAGAATATTAATCAAGGCATCGTATCAGTGACTAAAGCCTTTCTGTTAATTAGTGCAATGAACGGACTTACGCAATCACAAATAATAATCACGTTTTCTCCATGACCTAGCTTATATCAACTTCATTTTCGTTCTTAGTATATTTTTCACACCTTACTTGGCTTTGAGCAGGTGTGAGAGATTTAACTGCTGCCTCGTGTGCATACCTTGATTTTTGGCAGACAGGAAGGTGGGAAAATATCGCAAAGACGAAATATACTTCCGTTTCCTCCATCTTTCTTATATTTCAACCCAATTCTCACTGCTTTTCACACCTTGCATGGCCGTCGACAGGTGTGGGGGAGTTAATTACAGGTGTATATTAATCACAGGTGCAATTTTTGGCGATTGGCGACACGGAGAAACTTAAGAAATCACTTTTAATGCCATCTTTTTCTTCCCATCTCGCATATTTTTACTCATATTTCACTTCTTTTATGCATTTCACACCTTAGAGGATCGTGGACAGGTGTAGGTGAATTAATTAGAGCTTCATAATTATCTCTAGAGCTTTGGTGAAGAGGGGCACGAGGAGAGCTTTCAAACAAGGGCCTAGTTTTCTTCCCGTCTCGCATATTTTTACTCGAATTTCATCTCTTTTATGCACTTCACACCTTAGAGGATCGTGGACAGGTGTAGGTGAATTAATTAGAGCTTCATAATTATCTCTAGAGCTTTGGCGAAGAGGGACGCGGGGAGCACGTACCGTACGCAGTTACGAACGAATATCCCCGTTTTCATCGCATCACGCATATAACGGCCCAGATCACACTCCTTTTATGCATTTTACACTATGCATGACCGTGAATAAGTATAAGAGAATTAATTGCAGTGTTATATGGATCGGTATAAGCTTTAGGGAGTCGGAGAAAAGGATGGAGTTACGCAGTGGCAAAAAAATAGCCGCGTTTTCGTCGCGTCTCTTCCGCACGTTTCAACCCCAATTTCGCTTCTATTACGCATTTCACACCCCATAGAACCCCGACCAGGTGTGGGAGGATTAATTAGTCTCATACGAATCACCGGAGCCTTCATGGAGAGAGAGCGAGAGAGAGGAGGGGTGGACGCGGAGTGGCCGAGAATCAGAAGCCGCCATTTGCAATGATAGCCGACGCCGTTAGTCACTCTTTTTTTCTTCGTTTATCTCCCTCATTTTAGTTTTATTTGTCTACAGTGCGGGTTTTTGCGGGATTTGTATATATATATTTTTTTAATTTTTTGCCTCTTTGCCGAGATGCATTTTTATTTATTTATTTATTTATTTTTTCTGATTTCGAACTAGTTTTTGTTGGCTTCTCCGCGGCGCACTTTCGGGTTCCTTTGTGTGGTCGTCCATTTTGACTTTTCTTATTGATTCGTTTTCGTGTATTCGTTCCTTTGTATTCGTTCCTTTGTATTCGTTCCTCTTGGTTGGCTTGTGGTTATGTATCACTCACCAGAAGCCTCTTTCCATAATTTTGCGGATTTATTTACGAGTTGATTTATATGTTTATCTGTTTTGCATATTTGGATTCCCCTGGTTCCTTTTTTTTTTTTTCTAGTTTTATGATTGTTCTTATCCTTACCTTTTCTGATTTTTTTTTTCGTACTTTTTATTTGTCATTTTTTTTCACTTCAGCATTTTCTGGCTTCGTTCTATTTTTTATATATATATTTTTTTTCAGTTGGTACAGCTTTTTGTCATTGATTTGTTTAAAGGTCTATGTTTTTTCGTCTTGCGTTTTTTGTTGGATTTTTTTTTGACTTTTTTTTCATCTTTCAACGTTTTTTGGCTTCGCTCATTTTTTTAATATTTTGTTTTTTTTTTTTTTTTTTTTTTTTTTTTTTTTTTTCCAGTTGGTACATTTTTTTTTTTTTTTTTTTTTTTGGTCACTGATTTTTTTTAAAGATTTTTATATTTTTTCATCCTTTGCATATTTTTGTTGCATTAAAAAAAAAAAATGTATTTGCTTCTTCAGTATATATTTTTTGCTCGTCCTTCTCGTACACACACACACACACACACACAAAAGAAATCGTTGCCCATTCTCCATTTTATAATTAATGTAATTTTATCCGTTCCCGTTGTATCAGTATTCAGAGGGACAATTTTTTTTTTTTTTAATCAGTTTCTCTCTTCTTTTTTGTATCATCTTTTTCGTCACCTTCTTGTTCATCTCCATCACCTTCATCATCATCATCATCATCAGCATCATCTTCTTCTTCTTCTTCTTCATCATCATCATCATCATCATCATCATCTTCTTCTTCTTCTTCATCATCATCATCATCATCATCATCATCATCTTCTTCTTCTTCATCCTTTTCATCATAATGTTTTTCATCATCTTCTTCTTTTTTCTTCTGTGTTTATATTAATGCTTTCTTAACCCTTTCACCCCTCGGACGTCCCATTTTGTCCCAGCTGACGACAGACAAATATTTTATTCAGCTTAGAGATCACCCTCGTAGTGAAGGGATCATCTCCATCTCTTATCAGTTCGGGGAAAAAATAAAATCTAGCCTTAAAAAAAAAACACAAAGAAAAAATAGAGAAGAGAATGAAATAAGTAAATGTTGGTTTGTAAGGGATTAGGTTCTTCGTCTTTCTTTTGTTTTTTCCTCCGAGTGTTTTGTATTTATCGTATTTCCTTATTTTTGTTTTTGTTTTTGTTTTTTTTTATCAATCATTTTCAACCCACTGTTTCCTCTCCCTCGTGCTTCATTCTTTTTTTTTTTTTCTTCCATGTATATCATTTCCATTTTGAATTTATTTTCTGCGTGAATTTTTTGCTGTTTTTCGGAAGATTTTTGTCCATGCATTTTCGGTGTCCACTTCTTTATTATTATCATTATTATTATTATTATTATTATTACTATTACTATTATTATTATCATTATAATATTTCCCATCGCCTTTTTTTTTGTGTGTGTGTGGTGTTTTTGCTGAATCTTCTATATTTCCCACCTTTTTCATTCCTTGTCCATTATCTTGGTGAATACGCAAAGGAAAGATTAAGAGATGAAAAGAGGAGATAGGTATTTGAAGTAAGAGACGCAACAAGGAAGAAAGGAAGATGAAATTATAGAAGGAGTAGAAATGATGAAGAAATTAGAAGTGGGGATGAAGAGGAAAACATTGTGAACAGACTCGAAGAGAATATAAAATAACGATTAAATTAGAAAAAGTGGTGGTGGCGGTGGTCGGTGGTGGTGGTGGTGGTGGAGAAGGAGGAGGAGGGGGCGTAGACGAAGAAGAAATAGCAGAGAAGACGAAGGAAGAAGCAGGGGACAGGGAAAGGAGTGCGGGTGTGTATCAAGATGTATATGGAGATAACAGGAGGGTGTATTTGAGCAATGTGGCTGTGTATTGATGGTCTGGGTGGCTGTGTATTTATGGGGAGACTTGGATGTGTATGAATGGAGTGTATGGGTGTATTGGAGGATGGGTGGTGGGTGTAGAGGGTGGATGTATGAGGATAGTGAGGATAGAGGTGGGATTAATCTGAGAATGAATATAAATGTGAAGAGGATGTTAAGGACTGTGTGTATGGGTGGGAGAGATGTGTCTTTAAGTGTACTGGGGGAATGTGTAGTGATCTGTGTGTGTAGGGGGTCTGTGTGAAGGGTGTCGGGGTGTATATTATTGAGGGAGTGGGGGATGTAGTGGTTTGTATGGGGTGAAAGTGGTGGGGTCTGCTCTGTGTGTGTGTGTGTGTGTGTGTGTGTAGGGGTTGGAGTGTATGTAGGTGGGGTATGTAGGTGGTATATGTGTAGGTGTATGAAAGGTGAATGGAGGGATGTGTGTGTGTGTGTGTGTGTGTGTGTAGGGGGGCGGGAGTATCGGGGGGGAGGGGTGTAATGACGTAATCGGTCGGGCTTATCGGTGTTGTGACTGAGGGCAGGCCGTGGCGCCGATAACGAAGATAAGGGTAAGTGCTCCGATAGATACGTTTATTGATTAATTGACTTAGTTATTGGGACGCCTTTTTTTATATTCATTTTTTTTAGTGTTGTTATCTTTATCATCATCATTGTTATTATTATTATTATTAATATTTTTATTTTTATTATTATTATTGTTATTATTATTATTATTATTATTATTGTTTTTGTTGTGGTTGGTAATGGTGGTCGCTTTTGGTATTATTATTAGTATTGTTATTATTACCGGTATTATTATTATTATTATTGTTATTATTATTATTGTTATTATTATTATTATTATTATTATTATTAAAGTTGGTGTTGTTGTTTTGGTGGTGGTGCTGGTGTTGTTGTTTTGTTATTCTTATCATCATCATCATCACTCTTTTTGTTATATTTTTTAAGGAAGCCTGCCGTGACGCCGATAAAGGCAGATAAAGAGGAGTGCTGTGATGTCCTTGTTAGTGATAAGTAGGTTATAGGTTTTTACTGTTTAGCTGGGTTTTGTCGTCTTTGTTACTCTTTATTTTTGAGAGAGAGATTTGCTATTACTACTACTACTACTACTACTACTACTGCTTCAACTATTACGACTACTACTACAACTGCTTTTCTATTACAATTGCTGCTGCTACTATCACTGCTACTACTACTACTTATTTCCATCTTTTGTGAATTGTTTTACTGTGTTTCGAATTATTCTTGTTCCATAATGGTTCGTGATGAATTCAGTTAGGCTATTGTAGTGTGATGGCCTCTTCATTCCTTCCATCTTTTCCTTCCTTCCTTCCTTCCTTCCCTCCCTCTTTCCATCATTCAGTCTCTCCCCTTCAGAGCTTTGTGACATCTTTCCTCTCTCCTTTCATCCTTCCTTCTTTCATTCCCATCCCGTTTCTGGCTATTTTTGCCATCTCTCTCTCTCTCTCTCTCTCTCTCTCTCTCCTTTTTCCTTCCACCAACCTCCTGCTTCCCTTCTCCTCTTCTCTCCCTCCCCGTCACTTTGCTTCCCTCCTTTCTCTTCTCCACTTCCCCCCCCTCTCACCTTTCTTCCTCCTTCCTTCTACTGCCTCCTTCCTTCCTCCTTCCCTCCGTCCCTCCTGCCCCCGAGAGACACTAAGACAATTTCCTCCACAAACTTGCCCGTGTCCTTGGTTGGTATGCCGCGTGTTGCTGTGGTAGTGTGGTTGGTTGTGGTAGTGTGGTTGGTTGTGGTAGTGTGGTTGTGGTGTGAGGGTTTGGCTGGTGGTAATGTGGTACGGTAATGTGGTTGGTTGTGGTTGTGTGTGGTTTTGTATGGTGGTGTGGTTGGTTGTGGCGTGAGGGTTTGGCTGGTGGTGATGTGGTTTTGTGGTGTGGTTGTGGTGTGGTGGTTGTGGTGTGAAGTCGTGTGGTTGTGGTTGGTTGTAGTGTGTGATAAGTGCTAGTCTGATCTGTCTGTGTGTCTTCCTTTGCTATCCCTTCCTTCCTTCCTTCCTTCCTTCCCTCCTTCCTCCACAAACTTGGCCTTGTTCTTGGATGGTATGGTGCATCTTGTGGTTGGTGGTGTGTGGTAGTGTGGTTGGTGTCAGTGGTAGTGGTGTGTGGTTGTGGTGTGTGTTAGTGGGATGAATGGTAGGTGTTAAGTCTCCCCATATGATGATGATGATGATGATTGATGGTGATGATGATGGTTCTTTGTGTGTGTGTGTGTGTGTGTGTGTGTGTGTGTGTGTGTGTGTGTGTGTGTGTGTGTGTGTGTGTGTGTGTGTGTTTTCCTTATTCAGCCATCCTTCCTACCATATTTATAAGAGTAAGATGATGATGATGATGATGATGATTGTGAGGAGGAGGAGTAAGACAAAGAGGAGAAGGATGACCGTAGTGATGATTCTCGTAGTCCTTGTGTTTTGTTTTGTTTGTTTTTAGTTCATAGTCACCTTCTTTACAAAACTGAGATTAAGGCTAGAGTGATGATGATGGTGGTGATGGTGATGATAATGGTGATGATGACGATAATGATGGTGATGACGATAATGATGATGGTGATGATGATGACGATAATGATGGTGATGACGATAATGATGATGGTGATGACGATGATGATGGTGATGATAATGATGGCGAATATATTGGGAGTTCTCTTACCATACTTTTTAGTTTTCCCTTCCCTCTGTTTCCCATTTTCCATTTTCTTCCTATTTCCTTTATAATTGTGGAGATAAAGGTGATAATGATAACCAGTACAGCATAATGCAGCACAGTAAATAAAAACGGCGCTAAAATTACTCCTTGATCAATGCCCCTTTTGTTGTTATGGCCTGAGGAGTATTGTATTGCCGGTTAATTAATGTACTAATATTTCTCAGAGTAATATTTTACTGAGTGTGAAATGTAATGGGTAATGCAGTTATTTGGTAATTCCCTTTGCCCTGATTAACTGTTTATAACTCAGTGATCTTTACCAATCGAAGTAAAATTGTCGGTAGCCACAGTTATATACCTCAATCGTCAGAAGAGAGAGAGAGAGAGAGAGAGAGAGAGAGAGAATGAAGTAAAGAAGGGAAGAGTGAAGGAATAGTGGTTGTATTATTATTAGTATTGTTTGTTTGTTTGTTTATCCAGGGCGTATCGTGTTATTCGGACAGGTGTTGGTCATGTTTGGGGGCAGGTGTGGCGAGATTGGACAGGTGTGTGTGTGTGTGTGTGTGTGTGTGTGTGTGTGTGTGTGTGTGTGTGTGTGTGTGTGTTGGTATTAGTGACATAGAATAGTGTGTGTGTGTGTGTGTGTTTTACAGGTAAGTGGACAGGTGTATGTGACGCTACAGGTGACATTGGACTGGTGTGAAGGGAGGGAAAAGGAGTACTAGAACAACCGTGTGTGAGACAAGGATAGCACGTCAACCTCAACTCTGTCTTCTGCGGCTCATTCTTAGCTCAGTAAAATCGCCAAACGTTAGCAGAGTTAGAATACTAGACTTGTTCCCACCATGAAAGTGTTAGATGTATGTATCCTAATTATTTTTTCGTTAGCATTTAATTTGTTTTGGATGTGTTCCCATCTCGTGCGATTAGTGAGGACACGTGTTGGGCAGGTGTGTGTGTGTGTGTGTGTGTGTGTGTGCTACAGGTAAGGGGGGGGACAGGTGTGAGGAGAAGGGAGTGGAATACCTGATAAGGGGTGGGTGAGGGGGGCAGTTGGAGGAGGGGGGGAGGGAAATGGAGGCTGGGGGAGTCATTGGGTACATATTCTCATGGATTTAGGAGGCTCAGTAATCCCTTCACTCCAATGACGTGCTTTATTTTGTGTCTTATTGCATCCACCAGGCGATTTTATTCATCTTTAGAGAAACTTCCAATCTTGAGGACTTAGGACGAGCCATCATCAATCCCTTTACTACTAGAGATCTGTCCTAAACTGTGTAAAATCGTCTGGCTGTAGGAAGAATATGCTGAAGAAATACGTCACCGGTTTGAAGGGGTTTACGCTCTTTTATTACAGTAGGGCCCTCTTGTTCTGGTATTTGTGTGTGTGTGTGTGTGTGTGTGTGTGTGTTAAAAAGGAACTGTGCTTTGTGCTTTTTAATTAGGCGTAAAATTGTCACCTGTCCCTCCTGAATGCTGAGGTGGTGCAAGAGGTTAACAAGGAAGTTTAATGCTAGTCACGAGGAAGTGTTGTGGAAAACTTGAGAGTCTAGTGCTAGTCACGAGGAAGTGTTGTGGAGAGCATGAGAGTGTACTGCTAGTCACGAGGAAGTGTTGTGGAAAGCATTAGAGTGTAGTGCTAGTCACGAAGAAGTGTTGTGAAAATCATTGATAACCATAGTGCCGTCTTAATCTGGGACATTAGCTCCGTAAAAAAAAAAAAAAAGTACAAAACAGGAATCTCCATCAAGTTAGAGGGAACGAATTACAGTGTCGTGCAAAAGGATGATCATTAATTTGCCACATGTTAATTAATGTGACCTCCCATGGCGAAAAGTTAGGTAGGGTGAGTTAGGTTATGGAGAGGTGGATAGGGGGGAGGAGATGTGAAAGAAACACGTGTGACTGGGTAAAGGTAGTGAGAAAGGTGTGTGGTAGGACGGGTGTGTGGTAGGACGGGTGTGTGGTGGGGCAGGTGTGTGATAGGATAGGTGTGTGGTGGGAGAGGTGTGTGGTGGGATAGGTGTGTGGTGGGATAGGTGTGTGGTGGGGCAGGTGTGTGGTGGGACTGGTGTTTGGTGAGACGGGTGTGTGGTGGGGCAGGTGTGTGGTGGGACAGGTGTGTGGTAGGACAGGTGTGTGGTGAGACAGGTGTGATCGACTCAGGTAATACGGACGGGATTTACATAAACAGATGGAGGAATATTTTGGTGGCGGAGAGAGAGAGAGAGAGAGAGAATATAATCCCCTACGCGGCAGACGAAAGAACATATTAAAAAAAAAAAGAAAAAAAAAAGACGTACCTCCCTTACAGAAAAAACTAAACAATTAACAAAGAAAAAGAAGAGAGAGAAAGAGAAAGAAGAGAGAGAGAGAGAGAGAATAAAACAAAAAAAGAGAAGCACACGAAGAAAATAACCAATCAAGGAAAAGACATCATGAAAAAAAAAAGAAAGAAGCAGAAACTAGCCAAGTATCAGCATAAAAAAAAAAAAATCGTGAAACATTTGACTAGGAAAAGGAAGGGCGGACGAGCAGGGCAGCGGTGGTCGTGGTGGCGATGAGAGAGCGATTAGATGGAAGGATTGTGGCTATTAATAAAGATGGCCCAAAAGTATTATTATGTCCCTGCTGATAGGTGGAGGGGGAGGGGGGGCGATGTTATGTCAAAATGAAAAGGGAGGTGATCCGGGGCGATGATACGTACTGCGTGGTAACCGGGTGTATTTTTAGGGGAGAGGCCAGGTGTAGGGGCAGGTGTAGGTTGATTGGGTTGGAATAGGGGTTGATTTGGTACGTGTAGGGGTCTAGCTGCGTGGAATAGGGTGTAGGTGTAGGGGTCGGGTTGGTTGGAATAGGGGTTGATTTGGTAGGTGTAGGAGTCGGGTTGCTTGGAATAGTGGTTGATTTGGTAGGTGTATGGGTCGAGTTGCTTGGAATAGGGGTTGATTTGGTAGGTGTAGGGGTCGGGTTGGTTGGAATAGTGATTGATTTGGTAGGAATGTGCGTCTGGAGTTCATTAAGGCCAAAGAAATACATACTACGTGGAAATTGGTACTATTTTTAGGGGAGAGGCCGGGTGAAGGGTAGGGTATGGGTTGATTTGGTAGGAATAGGGGTCGAGTTGGTAGGAATGTGGGTCTGTAGAGTTGATCCGAGCTCATGATACGCCCTGCATGGTAACTGGTATTATATTCACGGGAGAGGTCGGACGGAGTGTGTGGTAGGAAGTATGGTTTGATTTGGTAGGTGTGTGGGTTGATTTGGTAGGAGTGTTGGCCAAGGTACCGCGTGGGGGAAGAGAGTGACGGAGGCTCAGAGATACGAACTGCGTAGTAACTGGTAAGAATTTTAGGAGAGGGGTTTGTCGAAGGGTAGGGTAGGTTTTCCGCGTGGCGTTGAAAGAGCTATGAAACAGTTTGATAAAGATGTGTGTGTGTACAACGTGAGGGCGTTCACTCCGAATAAAATCATTTGAGGTTAGCAGGAGGAAAATTACTGCGATATTGAAGTATGAGAATTAACACCAATTAATACACACACACACACACACACACACACACACACACACACACACATAAACCATCCATCCATCCATCATCCAATCCTACATTGCCCCATGAGGAGCGTTGGAACCCGGGGCTAGGCAGTTGGTCCCGACATTTAAGATGAGAGTGACTAGCCTCACTCATCCCTGAGTGGCATTACATGAGCAATCAAGCCCAACCACTCCTTGGATATAAACCTTCACCGGCTCAATCCGATTGGAGCGAAGTAATTACCCACTAAACCACCAGGCGCCAAAATTTGGTTATATGGTTACCATCCATCGTAGTAAATGGTTTCCTGGTGTACAAGAAACCATTTGGCTTGTCACTCAGTGTAGAGTCACCCACAGGCAGAAGGATGCGGAAAGAATGAAGGAAAGAAAGACAGAAGAGGGAGTGTAAAGTTACCCGTAGGCAGAAGGACAAGGAAAGAATGAAGGAAAGGAAGACAGATGGGGATGGAAGGAAAGAAGGATGGAGGAGAGGAGAGGGCAGACACCCGAGAGCAGCACTACATCGAGTGAATGGATGGTGAGCGCCCCCACCTACCACAAACACACACAACGCCATAATAACATCACGAAACACCAAAACAAGAAAAATTGAAATGAAAAATGAAAAATAAATTAAAATGTGAAGAAGGAAGAGGATGGCTTCTGTTGTTCAGGAACGATGCCCTACAAAGGTTCACGGCAGATGGGGTCCTAGGGGTGACTTGGAGGAGGAAGAAGAGGAGCAGGAGGAGGAGGAAGAGATAGGAAGATGAGGATGAGAGATAGCAGGAGGAGGAGAGATGGGTGAATGACGAAGGAGAGATAGGAGGAGTGGAAGGATGAGGAAAAGGTAGGAGGAAGAGGAGGAGGAGAGATTGATGTAGGAGCGAGAAGCTAAGGAGAGGAGATAGGGGGAGTGGACCGATGAGGAAGAGAGATAGCAGGAGGGGAGACAGGTGGATAAGTGGGGGAGGAGGAGAAGCAGAGGTATCGGATAGGAGGAGGAGGAGGAGGAGGAGTCGTAATGAACTGAGATACTGGTAGGAGGAAGACAGCCAAAAAGAGAAGACTGAGGTATAAGAAGTGACTTGGAGGGGGAAAGATGGAAGGAGGGAGAGGAAAGAGAAGAATGAGTAGGGAGAGGAAGAAGAAAATAGATGGATGTGAATAGGAAGGAAAATGAAGAATTGTGTCGTTACTGAGGAGGGATGTCTTAGATGGGTTCGTGGTAGATGGGTTCTGGACGTGAATGGGAGGAGGAAGAGGAGGAGGAGGAGAAGGAGGAGGAAGACGAAGAAGAAGAGGCTTAGAAGAAGGAGGACGAGCGATTAAAAAAAGGAAAGACATGAGTGGGAGTAGGAGGTGGTCGTGGATAAGACAGCCAGTGATAAATGGCGAGGAAAAGGAGGAGGAGGAGAGAAGAAAATGACAGGAGGAGGAGGAGGAGAGAAGAAAATGACAGGAGGAGGAGGAGGAGAGAAGAAAATGACAGGAGGAGGAGGAGGAGAGAAGAAAATGACAGGAGGAGGAGAGAAGAAAATGACAGGAGGAGGAGGAGGAGAGAAGAAAATGACAGGAGGAGGAGGAGGAGGAGAGAAGAAGAAAATGACAGGAGGAGGAGAGTAGTTACAGGAAGAAGTCAATAGGAAGAAGAAGAAGAAGGAGGAGAAGAAAGGAAGGAGAGGAGGCAGTTCAGAACTAGGAGGAGGAAAAGAATACACAGCGAGGGAAAAATATAAAGAGGACTAAGAAGAGGAAGGAGGAAAAGAAGAAGACGGAGTAGTAGGAGGAGGAAGAGGAGGAAAAAGGGAGGAGGGGGGGGTCAAGATAAAATAATGAGTAGATCAAGAAAAAGACGCAGGTAGAGAAAGCAAGAAAAATAAGGGAAAAAAAAAAAAAAGACTATACCCTGAGGAGTAGACTGTAAACACCAGTCGAGCAGGGCAGTACTCCCGGGGAAGGTGGAAGAGCTGGTGATGGGGAGAGCTGGAGCTTCCCGTGTCAGTCACCAGCTCGCAGGACACTTAACCCTCTGCATACCGTGGACTCTCTTGCCTATAGTTATCAATCTATCTATAGCCGGATTCCTCAGTTCCAGCCACAAACAAATCGCCTCCATGTCGCCCTGTCCCCTGCCATGATTTATTTATGTATTTATTTTGACACTTGCCAATTTTCTTTACCTTCGAAGAGACTGTTTATAATAAGATAATTTAGTAGTGATTCTGACTCCATTACTAATAAATCCTTGAAGTGATTATTTATTTATTTATTTTATTTTATTTTGCTGCCATATGTGAAGTTTGTGGCTTTCTTCCAGCTGGCTTCAGACGATTTCACTCAGTTCTAATAAACCCCCCCAGCGTCTAAAACCCATCTCGAGTCATGCTAGAACCTGAAATCTAGTACCCAGTGTATTATTTTTATCCCCAGACGATTATATTCAGCCCGAAAAACCCCCCACTTAATATTCCCTCAAGCCTCAGACGGTTGTATTTGGTCAGAGGGTGTCCACGGTGTGTAAGGGTTCAACTCCTGACCATCTTCCTTTGCTGATCTTTTTCTGTGTATTCAGTGACACCGGGAGTAGTCCAGCCTGCTCTCCAAGACATTCTCTCTCTCTCTCTCTCTCTCTCTCTCTCTCTGTTACAGCCACAAGCACAGTACACACAACACACCCTTTTAAAAAATCGTTAAGGCGGCGATGACCAACAGGGCCTCAGTGGTGTAGGGGGAGGGAGGCAAAGATATAACCGTGAGTAATATTAAGAGAATTTGTGGCTTATTATTTAACCCGTTTTTAAAAATTTCCTTTGCGGCTGACTTTCATTTTTACGTCTATATTTCTCTCTCTCTCTCTCTCTCTCTCTCTCTCTCTTTCCATTTTATCGTTATTGCACTGGTCACTGAACTCTGCAACCTGCATGCCTTGCCCTTTAAAGCTAAAACACACACACACACACACACACACACACACACACACACACACACACACACACACACACACACACACACACACACACACACACACACACACACACACACACAAACACACACACACACACACACACACACACACACACACACACACACACACACACACACAGAGGCTGTCTTTCCCCCTGCCTACAATCTCCAGTCTCTCTCTCTCTCTCTCTCTCTCTCTCTCTCTCTCTCTCTTTTTTAGTTGTCTTTCTGTGGAGATGAATATTGTTGTTGATTAATGAGTTTTTTGTTTGTTCATTCTGGAAATAAAAAGAGGAATATTGAAGAGGAAGGAGGAAGAAGAGGAGATGGTGAGTGAGGATGGGGTTAAGAAGCTGCAGGAGTGATGGAGTGGGGAGGAGGAGTAGGAAGGAGGAGGAAAAGAAGGGCAGGGGAAGAAGGAGTAGTAGAAGGATGGGGAGAAAGAGGAGGATTACACAGGATTACACAGGAAAGCAAACAGCAACAGACCTTATGGTCCTTTCGAGGCTGCTTGTTAGAGAAAACTATGACTACAAGATCTAACTCTACATGTTGAAGGATAAGGATAGTAAAGCAAGAAGGCTTCCCCCACCACCAAACCCTCCAGGAAAAAGTGAGAAAAACTACCATGCAGCATGGAAAAACTGACATGGAAATTTTATAGGAAACACTGAAAAGGAAAAGTCACATTCTATAATACTTTATCTATAAGCTACCCGATAGAGTAACCTGAAAGAGAAAGTAAACAAATAAAATAATAGTTACGGCATGACATTATAAACCGGTTACATTGAGTTAATGGGAAGTCTGTGGACATAACGTGGAAGCTACACACTGCACAGTGTGGATGTTTAGGGGTGGTGCAGCAGCTTTGCCTGGCGCTTTTAAGGTAGGCAGCAGTCAATCAGGCCCTAGCTCCGTTTGCTCCACTGAGACAAGGAACTCTCCCATGTGGGACAGTACACAAGTTTCATCCTGAAGCAGTGACCCCTGGTACATTAAAAAAATCCCGATGGTGGTCACTTGACTAACAGGGACCCTCAGTGATCCACAGCCCATCACAGGTCGAAAGTAAGAGTAGTGACCGTTAACTCAGGGTTATCTGGAAGAGAAGGAGGAGAGGCAGGAGGAGTAAGTGGAGGCAGAGGATAGGCAGAAAGAGGAGTAGTTGGAGGAGAAGGGAAGAAAGAAGAAGAAGGAGAAGAGAAGGTGGAGGAGGAGGAGTAGAAGGAGCAAGAGAGAGCCGAGAAGCAGAAGTAAACATAGGAGAGAGAGAAGAAGGAAGAGAAGGGGGAGGAGGAGGAGGGATAGGAGATGGAGGAAGAGAAGAGGCGGAAGGAGGAGTAGACGAATGGGGAAGAGCATGAGAGGCAGAGGGAGAAGGAGAGCTAGAAGGAGTAGATGGAGAAGAGGAGGAGGAGGAGAAGAAGGAGAGGCGGAAGGAGGGGTAGACAAAGGAAGAGGAGGAGAGGCAGAAAGGGTAGTAGTTGGAGGAGGAGGAGAGGCAAAAGGAGGAGTAGATGAAGGAAGAGAAGAAGGAGGAGTAGATGAAGGAAGGAGTAGATGGAGGAGAGGCAGAAGGAGGAATAAATGGAGAAAGAGAAGGAAGGGGAGAGGCAGAAGGAGTAGATGGAGGAAGAGGAGGAGAGGCAGAAGGAGGAGCAGATGGAGGAAGAGGGGAGATGGAAGGAGGAGTAGATGGAGGAGGAGAGGTGGAAGGAGTAGATGGAGAAGAGGTGGAAGGAGTAGATGGAGGAGAGGTGGAAGGAGTAGATGGAGGTGGAAGGAGTGGATGGAGGAGAGGTGGAAGGAGTAGATGGAGAAGAGGTGGAAGGAGTAGATGGAGGAGGAGAGGTGGAAGGAGTAGATGGAGGAAGAGAAGTGGAATGGGAAGCTGGAGGTGGAAGGAGGAGTAGATGGAGGGAGAGGAGGAGGAGGAGAGGCAGAAGGAGGAGTAGATGAAGGAAGAGAAGAAGAGGCCTGAGGAGCTGATGGAGGAGGAGGAGAGGGAAAGAGGAGTAGATGGAGATGGAGTGGTGGAAGGAGTAGATGAAGGAGGAAGAAGAAGAGAGGTGGGAAGAGGAGGAGAAATGCAAAGGGTAGATGGAGGAAGAGGAGGAGTAGATGGAGGAAGAGAAGAAGAGGCAGAAGGAGGAGCTGATGGAGGAAGAGGAGAGGGAAAGAGGAGTAGATGGAGGAGAGGTGGAGATGGAGGTGTGGAAGGAGGAGTAGATGAAGAGGGATAAAGAGAGGTGGGAGGAGGAGTAGATGAAGGAAGAAGAAGAAGAGAGGTGGAAGGTGGAGGAGAAGTGGAAGGGGTAGATGGAGGTGGAAGGAGAGTGGATGGACGAGGAGGAGAGGTGGAAGGAGTAGATGGAGGAGAAGAGGTGGAAGGAGTAGATGGAGGAGAAGAGGTGGAAGGAGTAGATGGAGGAGAAGAGGTGGAAGGAGTAGATGGAGGAGAAGAGGTGGAAGGAGTAGATGGAGGAGAAGAGGTGGAAGGAGTAGATGGAGGAGGAGTGATGGAAGGGGTAGATGGAGGAGGAGTGATGGAAGGAGTAGATGGAGAAGAGGTGGAAGGAGTAGATGGAGGAGGAGGAGAGGTGGAAGGAGTAGATGGAGGAGGAGGAGAGGTGGAAGGAGTAGATGGAGGAGGAGGATCTGTAGAGGAAGAATGAGTAGGTGAAGGAGGAAGAGAAGAGAGGAGGAAGGAAAGTAGATGAAGGAAGAGAAGGGAGAAATGACTGATGGGAGAGAGAGAGAGAGAGAGAGAGAGAGAGATGGTTAGATTAAGCGGGAGTGAGACAAAGTAAGTGGAGGAGGAGGAAGAGAAGGAGGAGAAGAAAGAATGCGAGGAGAAGGGAGAAGGAGAGAGACTAGTAGATTGAGGAGGAGGAAGAGAAGCGGGAGAGAGACAAACTTAGAGGAGGAAGAGAAGGGTGGGAGGAGGAAGATGAGGTTGAAAAGGAAGAGGGAGGAGGAGAAGAAGAAAAAGAAGAATGTTGAGCAAAGCGGGAGTGAGAAGTTGAAGGAGGAAGATAGAGGAGGAAGAGGCGAGGACATAAGAGGAAGAGAGGCATGAGTGAGACAAGGATGAAGGAACAGAAGTAGGAGGAGGAGAAACAAGAAGACAAACTTGAAGGATTAGGAGGAGGAGGAAGAGGATGGGGTTCAGGAGAAATATAAGTGTGATGGAGGAGGAGGTGCATGAAGAAGACAGGAGGAGAAGGAGGAAGAAGAGGGAGAAGGATGATGATGAGGAGGAGAGGAAGAATAAGGAAGAGGAGGAGGAGCACGAGGAACATAAGAGTGGAGAAGGAGGAGGAATGTAAGGGTGAAGGAGGAGGAGGAGGAAGAGGAGAAACAGAAGGAATGTAAAAGTGGAGGAGGAGGAGGAAAAGAAGAAAGAGGAGGAGGAGAAGAGGAGTAGAAGAAGGAAGAGGAAGGGAAGGAAGAAAAGCAGGAGGAATGTAAGGGTGTAGAAGGAGGAAGAGGAGAAGGAGGAGGGAGGATTGAGGAGGAGAGGAACAAGGAGATAATGGAAGAGGAGAAGGAAGAGGTGTAAGAGGAGGAGAAAAAGAAAGAGGAGAAGTAGGAGAGAAAGAAGTAAGAGGAGGAGGAGGAGGAGAAGGAAGAGGAAGGTGAAGACGCAAGGTGTACCTGCAGAGAGTTTAACCTGCGGGGAAATTTTGAGGCATGAATAAAGAATTAGTTTGAATTACACCTGCATGGACTATATTACCTTATTTTTTTCACATATTTTTTTGTTAGTTTAGCCGTATTACCGTCGTTGCTGTGGTTATTATTCAATCCTACACACTCGCAATACGTATATAAAAAGAAAAATGTTTGTATGCACAGTTTTGCACATCATAGTACAAGTGAAGCCTGTCTGTATGTATGAAAATGTGTGTGTGTGCGTGTGTGTGTGTGTGTGTGTGTGTGTGTGTGTGTGTGTGTGTGTGTGTGTGTGTGTGTGTGTGTGTTTTGTTTACCTTGTCCATTTAATCTGCACTTGTGTTTCTGTGTCGTTTCTCCAAACTGTGAAATATTTGTGTGTTTTTCTGTCGCTCAGGAAATTAACCCGAATCCAAGAGAATAATACGTACGATGCATCCTCAAATAATTCTCAGGTAAGGACGTGAATAAAACTACCTGAGAGTTTGTTTACAAGAATGGAGTCAGGATCGAAGTCATGCGGAAGTCGAGGAGTCAAAATCTCTTCAAGATCTCTTTTAACTTCAGGCAAGATTTCTCGATTTCATCATTATTTTACTCGTGACTTCCCGCACTTGCTTGAAGGATATTTTTTGGTCAGAGGTTAAGATGGAGCTAGGAAGGTCAAGGAATTCCACCCCGAAGAAGCTCCATGTCTTTAAATTTTTGCTTGTTATTGTAAGTTCTTTATTTCCTTGGCGCAGTTTGACAGGTATTTAAGGAGAAGAAGGGAGTAAGGAAGTTGAGGGGGTAAGGCTGAGGAAGAAGACATAAGCTGGGAAGAAAGGAGGAAGAGGAGGAGCAGGTGCTGTAAGAGAGACGAGAGGAGGAGGAGGAAACGTTAGAGCGGTAAGGTTGAGGAAGTAGACATAAGCTGGGTAGATAGGAGGAAGAAGAGGATCAGGTGCTGGAAGAGAGGGAAGAGGAGGAGGAGGAGGAAACGTTAGAGGAAGAAAAAGTGGAAGATGATGATGATGAGGAAACAGCGGAGGAAGAAAGGTGGAAGACGAGGAGGAGAAGGAGAAGAAGAAGAAGGGGAAAGAGGAGAGGAGGAGGAGATCGCGAAGGAGGAGGAGGAGGAGGAAACGTTCAAGGAAGTAAAAGTGGAAGACGAGGAGAAGGAGGAAGAGGAGGAGACAGTAGAGGAAGAAAGGTGGAAAACAGAGAGAAGGAGGAGGAGGAAGGAGAAGAAGCGGAAGGGAGAAAAGGCGGAAGGCGAACAGAAACGAGTTGAGACGTTGCAGGAAGAAAAGTTGGAAGACAGGAAGAAGGAGGAGGTAACGTTGGAGAAAGAAAAAGGGAAGACGGATAGGAGGAGGAAGAATTGAGGAAGAAAGGGAGAAGGAGTAGAAAATAGGAGAAGGAATGGCTGAGGAAGAGGAATGGAAGGAGGAGGAGGAGGAGGTGAAGATGAAAGAAGGAGGGCAGGAAGAGGTGAAGGTGAAAGAAGGGAGGCAGGAGGAAGAGGAGGAGGGGACACAAAGGAAGAGGGGATGATGGAAGAGAAGAAGGAGGAGGAGAATTAAAGGCAAGAGGAAGAGGAAGAAAAACAGGAGACTAGGGAGGAGGAGGAAGAGATAGCAGAGGAAGGAAAGGTGGAGGAGACGGAAAGAGGAGGTGACGAATGAAGAAGAGATAGTGGAGGGGAGATAGAAGAGGAAGTGGGGCAGAAACAAGGAGGAAGAGGAACAGTAGCAAGAGGAGGGAGAGTAGAGGAGTTGGATTATTACATTGACGAGGAGGAGGAAGAGGGAAGAAGGAGAAAGTAAGGCGAAGTAGAAGAGAAACAAATGAGGAAGTGAGAAGCGAAAAGAAAGAGAGAGGGAGAAAATAAGAAACAGGGAAGAGGCAAGAGGAAGATAGTTTTAGTGGGTGAGAAAGAGAAAGAAGAGGAGGAGGAGGAGATGAGAAGCAGTAGAAATTGGAGAAAATGATGAAGAGAAAGGTTAATCGATGGAGGAGAATGAAGATGCAGGTGAGAAGCAGTGGGAAGAGGAGAAGAAACAGGAGAGGAGAAAGAAGAGGGAGATTAATTGCCGGAGGAGGAGGAAGAAGAGAGGTTGGTAGATAGAGACAGACAGGTATATGTGGGAGACAGAGGATAAAGAGGAGGAGGAGAATAAGAGGAAGAAGGAGGAGGAGAAGGAGAATGGAAGGAAGAAGGATGAGGAGGAGGACGAGAAGAAGGAGGAGGAGAAGAAAAAGAAGGAAGAGGAAGTGAATTAACCGATGGAAAAAGAAAGAATAAGAGGAGAAAGAGACGGGAGAGGAAGAAGGACCATGAGGAAGAGAAAAATCAGGAGGAGAGAAAGAGGAGGAATAAGAGGAAGGGAAGAGGCGTTTGGAAGAGGAAGAGGAGGGACTGTGTAAAAGGAGGAGAAAGAGGAGATGAAGAGGCAGGAGGAGGAAAAAGAGGAGGAGAGGGTGGAGGAGAAGGCAGTGATGCAGGAGTAAAGAAAGGAGGAAGAGCAGATGGAAAAACAGAAGGTGGAGGAGGAGCAGAGAAGAGGAGAGGAGGAGGAGTGGAGAGGAGAGGAGGGAGGAGGGGAGAGAAGATGGAAGTAAGAGAAAGGAGAAGGAAAATAAGCAGAGGAGGAGATCTGAAATAACTGGATGTGGATCGACGTAAGAGAAGGAGGAGAAGAGAGGATTGAATAAGAGGAGGAGGAGGAAGAAAAAGAGGAGGAGGAGGAGGAAAGATCATTAGAGGAGGTGGAGAAGGAACGGTAAAATTATAGGAGGTGGGAGAGAAGTATTAAGAGAAGATGATGATGGGGAGCGGTAAAAATAAGAGGAGAAGGAGGAAGAGGAGAAGAATTATTGTAAGAAGGGAGTGAAATAAGAGGAGGTGGAGGAGGAAGAGTTACATGTAAGAAGATTAAAAAAAAAAAAAGAGGAGGAAGAAGAAGAAGACAGTTAAAGTAAGAGTGGGAGGAAGAGAGGTAAAGTGAAGAAAGTGGAGGAGGAGGAGGAGGAGAGGAGGTAAAATAAGTGGAGGAGGAGGAGAAGGACGAGAGGTTAAAATAAGAGGAAGAGGAAAGTTTAGAAGACGA
Source organism: Coenobita brevimanus (assembly GCF_032717465.1). Lineage (NCBI taxonomy): Eukaryota > Metazoa > Arthropoda > Malacostraca > Decapoda > Coenobitidae > Coenobita > Coenobita brevimanus. The sequence goes on from NC_137015.1 coordinate 3,488,868, forward strand.
GGAGACGATGATGATGATGATGAAGAGGAGGAGGAGAGGATAGATACTGAATGATGGAGGAGGAGAAGGAAGAAGAATAGGAGGAGGAAGAGAAGATTGAAATTGATAAGCTGGAAGAGGAGGAGGAACAGCAGGAGGAAGTAAAGGGGACGATAAAAGAGGAGAGGCAGCAGGATGTGGATAAAGAGGAAGAGGAGGCACAGTGAACAAGTGTAGGAGAAAGAGGAGACACAGGAGGAAGAGACGATGATGGGGGAGGAAAAGGAGGAAGAGGAGACGGGGAAGGAGGAGGAGGAGGGAGATGAGAAGACGAGAAGGTGAGAGGAAGAGGAGGTGGAGAATAGGAAAATGAAAGATGGGAGGAGGAGGAAGAGGAAGAAGATAAAAGGAATATGGACGATAAGAGGAGGAGGAGGAGGAGATTAGAAAGGAGGAGGAAGCGGGGGAAGTGGAGGAGGAGAGGAAGGAAGAAATAGAAATGGAAGAAAAACAGGAGGGAGGTGAGAATGTGGAAAGGGAGAAGCGAAAAGCAGAGGAGAAGTAGAAGAGGAAAAGAGAGAGGGAAGAGGAGGAGTAAGGAAGGTAAGAGGAAGAGGAGATCTAAGGGCGGGAGACAGAAAGTAGGAAGAGGTGGAGGAATGGAGGACGAGATTATGTAGGAGTAAAGGAAGGAAATGAGGGGAGGAGGAGGAGAGGAAGGAGGGAGAGGTGGAGGAGAGGGAGAAAGGAAAGTTAGAGGAGAGGAAGGAGGGAGAGGTGGAGGAGAGGGAGAAATGAGAGTTAGAGGAGAGGAAGGAGGGAGAGGTGGAGGAGAGGAAGGAGGGAGAGGGAGAAAGGAGAGTTAGAGGAGAGGAAGACGGGAGAGGTGGAGGAGAGGAAGGAGGGAGAGGTGGAGGAGAGGGAGAAAGGAGAGTTAGAGGAGAGGAAGGAGGGAGAGGTGGAGGAGAGGAAGGAGGGAGAGGTGGAGGAGAGGGAGAAAGGAGAGTTAGAGGAGAGGAAGAAGGGAGAGGTGGAGGAGGGTGTTGTGAAAAAGAGGAAGAAGGGAGAGGTGGAGAAAAAGAAGGGAGAGGTGGAGGAGAAGAAGAAGGGAGAGGTGGAGGAGAAGAAGAAGGGAGAGGTGGAGGAGAGGAAGAAGGGAGAGGTGGAGGAGAGGAAGACGGGAGAGGAAGAAGGGAGAGATGGAGGAGAGGAAGACGGAAGAGGTGGAGGAGAAGAAGGAGGGAGAGAGTTGGAGGAGAGGAAGAAGGAAGAGGTAGAGGAGAGGACGGAGGGAGAGGTGGAGGAGAGGAAGAAGGGAGAGGTGCAGGAGAGGAAGAAGGGAGAGGTGCAGGAGAGGAAGAAGGGAGAGGTGCAGGAGAGGAAGAAGAGAGAAGTGGAGGAGAGGAAGGAAGGAGAGGTGGAGGAAAGGAAGAAGGGAGGGGTGGAGGAGAGGGAGAACGGAGAGGTGGGATAGAGGAGGAAGGGAGAGGTGGAGGAGAGGAAGAAGGGACAGGTGGAGGAGAAGAAGGAGGAAGAGAGTTGGAGGAGAGGAAGGAGGGAGAGAGTTGGAGGAGAGGAAGAAGGAAGAGGTGGAGGAGAGGAAGAAGGGAGAGGTGGAGGAGAGGAAGAAGGGAGAGATGAAGGAGATGTGCAGCAGAGGAAGAAGGGAGGGGTGCAGGAGAGGAAGAAGGGAGAGGTGGAGGAGAGGATGGAGGGAGCGGTGAAGGAAAGGAAGGAGGGTGAGGTGGAGGAGAGGAAGAAGGGAGAGGTGGAGGAGAGGATGGAGGGAGCGGTGAAGGAAAGGAAGGAGGGTGAGGTGGAGGAGAGGAAGAAGGGAGAGGTGGAGGAGAGGAAGAAGGGAGAGGTGGAGGAAGGGAAGGAGGAAGATAATCTGTAATCTGAAGTGCAGAGGAAGGAAGAAATTAAGGTGGAGAAGGAAGCGGAAAAGGAAGAAGAAGTTGTTGATGAAGAGGAGGAGGGGAGAGTGGAGGAGACAGAAGAGGAAGAGGCAATTATGGAAGAGGAAGAGGAAATATACCAAAAGAAGAAGTAGATAGAGGAGGAGGAGGAGTAAGAGAGAGGAAGAAGAGGATGAAGGAAATTTTACTAAGGAGAAGGAGGAAGGGAAGAGATAAGGAGGCGGAGGAGGGGAAATAAGAAGACAATATAGAGGAGGAAGAGGAAAAGGAGAGAACGTAGGAAAGAGGAGGAGGAGAGAGAAGAATATTTAGGGAAGAAGGAGGTATGGAGAAGTAAAAAGACAACTGTAGAAGAGGAAAGGAAAATGGAAGAAGATAAGGCTGGGGAATGGAATTTTTGAAGACTGAGAGGAAGAAAGGAGCCAGGAGAAAATGAGGAAGCGATGGGGAAGGAAGAGGACTAGAAGAAAGACTGGCAAAATGAAGAGGAGGAGGTGGAGGAGAAACAGGAGGAGGAGGAGGAGACGGGAACATAGAAAGAAGAATCACTGAAGGAAATAAGTGGAGTAGTGAAGAGGGAGGAGGGCGATGAAAGACATAAAGGTGAAGGAAGAAGACGATGGAGGAGGACAGAGAAGGAGGAGGAGGAGGAGGAGAGCAGATAATATTGAAAGAATAAATGTGGAAGGAGAGAGAAGAGAGATAAAACATGAAGAGGAAGACCAGGAGAAGATAAAGGAGAAACAGGAAGAAGATAAGATGGAAGAGAGAGAGGAATAGAAGAAGAAATGAAGATGGAGAAGAAAAAGGAATTGGTGGAGGAAGAAGATAAGGAAGGTGGAAGAAAAGAAGGAGGAAGGAGAAGAAAGGTGGATGAAAAGAAGGAGGAAGTAGAAGGAAAGGTGAAAAAGAAGAAGTGGAGGTGAAGGAGGAAGTGGAAGAGAAGGTGGAGGTGAAGGAGAAGGAGGAAGTAGACGGAAAGGTGGAAAAGAAGGAGGAAGTAGAAGGAAAGGTGGAGGAAGAGGAAGTAGAAGGAATGTGGAATTGAAGGAGAAGGAGGAAGTAGAGGGAAAGGTGGAGGAGGAGGAAGTAGAAGGACAGGTGGTGGAGATGGAGGAAGTAGAAGGACAGGTGGTGGAGAAAGAAGGAGGAAGTAGAAGGACAGGTGGTGGAGAAAGAAGGAGGAAGTAGAAGGACAGGTGGTGGAGATGGAGGAAGTAGAAGGACAGGTGGTGGAGAAAGAAGGAGGAAGTAGAAGGACAGGTGGTGGAGAAAGAAGGAGGAAGTAGAAGGACAGGTGGTGGAGATGGAGGAAGTAGAAGGAAAGGTGGGGGTGAAGGAAGAGGAGGAAATAGAAGGAAAGGTGGAGGAGGAGGAAGTAGAAGGACAGGTGGAGGAGGAGGAAGTAGAAGGAGAAGTGAAGGAGGAGGAAGTAGAAGTGGAGGTGGAGAATGAGGAAGTAGAAGGAGAGGTGGAGGAGGAAGTCGGAGAGGTCAAGGAGGAAGTAGGAGAGGTGGAGAAGGAGAATAAAGAAGTGACGGAGGAGGAAGTAGAAGGACAGGTGGAGGAGGAGAAGGAGGAAGTGAAGGAAAAGGAGGAGGTAGAAGAAGAGGTGGAGGAGAAGGAGGAGGAAATAGGACAGGTGGAGGAGAAGGAAGAAGTTGAAGGACAGTTGGAGGAGGAGGAGGAGGAAGAAGTAGGACAGATGGAGGAGGAGGAGGAAGTAGAAGGACAGGTGGAGGAGAAGGAAGTAGAAGGAGAAGTGGAGGAGGAGGAGGAAGTAGAAGAGGCGGAGGAGAAGGAGGAAGTAGAAGGAAAGGTGGAAGTGAAGGAGGGATAAGAAGACGGTTGAGGAAAAGGAATATGAAGAAAACAGAATGGGGAGGAGAAAGATAAGGAGGAAGAGAAGAAAGAAGAAAATGTGGAGGGGAAGGGGAAGAAGAAGAGGTGAAGGAGAAGGGAGGAAGAAGAGAGGGATGGAGGTATCAGGAGGGAGAACAGAAGGGGGAAGAGAAGTAGGAAGAAGAATAGAATGGTTGAGAAAGAAGAGATGTGTTTAGACAAAGAAGAGGAGGAGGAGGAAGATGATTAATAAGAAGGAAATAGAGGAGAAAGAAATGAGGTGAAGCAGAGAAAGGAGGAAGGGAGAAGGAATAGAGGGTGGAGACGACAAGATTGATGAAGGAAAGAAGGAAGGAGACAGTGATGGAGGAAGGAGGAGAGGAGAAATGAAAAATGGAGGAGGAGGAGGAGAGAGAATAGCAAGTGGACGGGGGAGGAGATTCTGTCGGAGAAGAGACGGATGGAAGAGATGATAGTGGATAAGGAGGAAGAGGAAAAAAATTAAGGAAAGGGAAAATGAAAGATGAAGAGAAGGAGAAAGGAGAGGGAAGAAAAACAGGAGGAAAAAATTGAGGAGGAGGAGAAGGAAGAGGAGACGTGAAAGAAAAAAAAAGAATGTGAAAGGAGAAGAGAAATGAAGTGAGTGTAGGAAGAGAAGCAAGAGGAGGAGAAGGAGGAAGAAGAAAAGGAGGAGAAAGCAGACGAGAGGCAGGTTGAAGAGGAGGAGGAAGAAGAGGAAGGTGATGGAGAAGAGACAGGAGTAAGGAGGAGGAAGACGATGGTGGAGAGAGAGAAGGAAGTGGAGGGGAAGGAAGAGGAAGGGGAAAGTAGTCGATGAAGGAGAGACTGAGGAAGGGAAGATGGAGGAGGAGGAGAGGAACGATAAAGGGAAGATGGAAAAGGAGAGGAAGGAGGAAGGGAAAATAGAAGAGGTGAGGAAGGGAAGACGAGAGAAGAGAAGAAAGGAGGATGGGAGAGGAGGGAATGGAGGAAGGGAGAATGAAAGAGGAGGAAAGGGAGGAAATGAAGGGAGAAAAAGGGAGGAAGGAGGAAAGGAAGATGGAAGAGAAGAGAAGAAGGACGGGGAGAATGCGGAGAGGAAGGTAGAAATGAAGAGGAAGAGAAGATGGAAGAAGAGAGGAAGGAGGGAGGAAAGATGGAAAGTCATGGAGAGGATAATGGAGGAGGCAAGAGGAAGAAGCGATAGTGAAGGGGAGGAAGAGGAAAAGCAGAGATGGTGAAGGAGGTGAAGAATGCAAAGGTACAGGAGGAGGAGGAGGAGGAGCAAGCCGAAGTGGAGGAGGGAGAAAAGGAGGAGGAAGAAAGATGAAGCAAAAGGAGAAAGCATAGAAGAGAAGGAATCAGAGGAGGAGGAGGAGGAAGCAGAGGTGGAAGAGGAGGAGGAGGAGGAGGAAGCAGAGATGAAGGAGGAGGAGGAGGAGGAAAAATAGAGATGGAGGAAGACCAAGCAGAGGTGGACAAGGAGGAAAAAAAACTTGGGGGGAGGAGGAAGAGGAGATGGAGGAAGCAAAAACGGAGGAGGAGAGGAAGTAGAAGTGGAGGAGGAGGAGGAGGAGGAAGAAGAATGAAAGAGGTGAAGAAAGAGTAAGCAGAGGTGGACAGGGAGGAAGAAGAGTGGGAGGAGGAAGAAGCAGAGGTGGAGGAGGAGAGGAAGCAGAAGTGGAGGAAGAGGAGGAGGAGGACACAGCAGGGGTGGAATGGTGGTGTTATTGGTGGAAGAGGAAAAAGATAATGATAAGTAGGAGGAGAGACAAGAAGTGGAGGAGGAGGAAGAGGAGGTAGAGAGGAGAAATAGGAGGACGAAGAGATAGATGATGATGATGAAGAAGAAGAAAAGATGATGGTGTAGTGAATGGAAGTAGAGGATTGAAGAAGAGAGAGGCGAGTGGAAGAGGAGGAGAGGAATGAGGAAGATGATGGAAGAGACAGGAGCAGAAGGTGGAAGAGGAAAGGAAGGAAGAAGAAAAGAAGACAATATAAGAAACCGGAAGGTAGAAAGAGACGGAGGAGAGACAGTGAGGGAAGCTGGAGGAGGTAAAGGAAGAAAGGGGTGATGGAGAAGGAGGAGGAAAAGGAGGGGAGGAGATGGAAGAAAAGAAGGAGAAGGAAGAAGAAGGAAAAGGAGAGGAGATGGAAGAAGAGAAGGAGAAGGAAGAAGGAAAACTGGAAAGACAAAAGGGAAGAAAAAGAAAGATGGAGGAAAAAGAGGAGGCATGGGAGTAAAAAGAGAAGACTGGAAGGAGGAGGAAGAGGGAAGAGGAGGAGGAGGGAGTACGAGAAGAGAAGGCAGAAACAGGAGGAGAAAAAGGAAAAAAAAAAAAAGAAGATGGAGAAGATGATGAAAAAGAGGAGGAGGATATGGAAAAAGGGATGAGGAGTGGAAGTAATGATTGGAGAAAGAAGATAAACTGAGAGGAGAGAAAAGAGAGGGAAGGGGAGAGAATGGGAGGAGAGGAGGTAGGAGGAAACGCAGAAGAGGAGCATGTAAGGAGGAAGCGACAGTCGGGAGAGGAAGAAGGGAGGAGGAGAAAGGAAGAAGAAGTAGGAGAGGAGAGGAACGAAGAAAAAAAAGGAGTGGCAGCAGATATAAGAAACGAATAGGGAAAATTAAAGATAACTAAGCCCAGGGAGTAGATACAGATAGAGCAAAACACAGTAGATATAATTATGAGAAGCAAGAACAAAACGCGATAGATATAATTAGGAAAAGCGAGAACAGAAGAATCGGTAATAGACAACTTGGAAAAAAAAAAAAATCAACGTTTGAGAGATTAAGTATTTTTTTCTGAAACAGGTATCGGAAATATCAGGTATATTTCTGCAACACCTGTTTGGCATAAAGATTTTTGTCTGAAATTTGCTGATTAAATAAAATCGTCTGTCTGTAGCGAGAATAAAACAGGGAAGTGTAGAGAGGGGAAGACAGAGGATACGTTTGATAGAAATGTAGGAGGGTAGGACAACGGTAGAGAAATGAATGACGAAGAGGAAGACAAAACAGCAGGAAAATAAGTGACGAAGAGGCAAGACAAGCAGAAGAAGGACTGATAAACAGGAGAGGAGAATGTCAGCTAAAGGGTTGAATCAGCAGGGAAATAATTTATGAAGGGGGGGAAAAAAAAAAAAAGAGAGAGAGAGAGAGAGAGAGAGCTGAGGAGAGTGGATATGGCATGAAAAAAACCTAAGAGGAAAACCAAGGAAAGACTAAAATGATGAGAATTTAAGTAATGAGAAAAATTGTGCAAGATTTTATTCGTGGTTTCTAAGGAGGTGTGGGGGGGGGGGTGACTAAAAAGTTGCGTTAGAGTATGAAGTGTAATAACTGAAACTTTTTTTTTTTTTATGAGAGAGAGAGAGAAAAGAAGAGATACAGGTAGAGAAAACACGTAAACAAAACCAAGCCAGCCTCCTGTACGACACGTTTTCCCCAGTGCCCATGGTGCCAGTGCCGCCGCGTACCCCTGCCAGCCGCACGACGCACCCACACCTTCGTACCCTGTAGTGTGAGTGCACGAATCGACCTTGAGAGCGATAGAGTGCGTTCGACCGTGATACGAATGACTGGGGACGAATAATTTTGATGCCTGGGACGAAGTAATAAGGAGTTTCATGGGACGCCTGTGTGGACTGCCCTTTTCGAGACTAATAATAATAATAATGATAATAATAATGTGTCATAATTCAGGGCAGGATCGAAACCAACTCTTAGGGCTTTGAATCCATGCACAGAGCACCCGACCCTCACGCAATAGTAGTGGTAGTAGTAGTAGTAGTAATGAGAGTAGTAGTAGTAGTCATTTTTTTAGACGTGCTTGCTGTTACCCTTTCCATCGGGGTGGATTGATGGCACGCATTCCTTCACATCCAATGGAGTAGTAGTAGGAGTAGTAGTAAGTAGTAGTAGTAATAGTTGTTGTTGTTGTTTTGGTCGGAGAGTAGCGACAAGTTGATGAAGAAGCAACAGTAGCAATGATGGTAATTATAGTACCATAGTAGTACAATTTGCTAGTAGATGCAGTGTATGTTACTCGGAATAGTAGTAAGTAATGGTAACTAATGACACCGGTAATAGTAGTAGTAGCAGCAGCAGTAGTAGTAGTAGTAGTAGTAGTAGTAATAGTAGTAGTAGCAGCAGTAGTAGTAGTAGTAGTAGTAGTAATAGTAGTAGTAGCAGCAGCAGTAGTAGTAGTA
>NC_137015.1:3501819-3534319 GCF_032717465.1 Coenobita brevimanus
CTCCTATTTATATCCACCCAGGTATTCAAAGCTCATTAAGGTAACTCAATATACCTGTACTATAAATACGAAAGTGAGTGCCGGGCCCACACCCTTACGCTAATTGGGGATTACACACTGAATAGCAGATGATTTTACGTTTGTTAGAAAGAAAACTTAATTCATACATCTACCCAATTAGTGATAGGCTTAATTATTTGCAGTCTTTCCTCATGTATGTTAGAGGTGGTTGCCAGGCTGCTTTTGTGTGTGTGTGTGTGTGTGTGTGTGTGTGTGTGTGAGAGAGAGAGAGAGAGAGAGAGAGAGAGCGAGTGCACGTGTGAGTCAGGTCTTGCTTTTATCATTATTACCTGTGTGTTGTGAGTTGCACCTGAGTCACCTGTCGTTGCACCTGCCAGACTCCTTCCCCTTTTATCATTATTGGTTTAGACGATTGAGAACCTGTCTGATAGGTTCTAGGATGCACCTGGGGTTCACGTGGTTCATTTATTGGTATTATTATTATTATTATTATGTTATTATTATAGATTTTTTTGGTTTTGTTTGAAGAGGTTAGAAATAATAGCCATCAGTGCAGTTACCTCTCTCTCTCTCTCTCTCTCTCTCTCTCTCTCTCTCTCTCTCTCTCTCTCTCTCTCTCTCTCTCTCAGGAGTAACTCATCTTACTGAATAGATTAGAAAAGATCTCATACTTGTCTCTCTCACCACTGTTCAGTCCTCCTCCTCCTCCTCCTCCTCCTCCTTCCAAGACTACTTCATTCACTTCTCGAGAAACCCCCTCATGGAGAAGAAGTTAGAGTCTGACCTCGAGCGTTATGACCGTATAAACAATAATTCATCCACAGGTCCATCAGTGAGTAAGATTTTTCCTGCAAGTCTCAATGACACTATCGAGGAAATCACGATGTTTCAGGGTTTATTATTTCTCTTAAGTGATAAATATTTCTCTGTTCTAAGATATATGGTAACTGAAGGCAGAGTGAAGGGTGAAAATTAGAGCATATGAGGTTACATTGCCAGACTACGCTCCTAGTGGCATAACGTGATTGGGAAAAACTCCGGTAGCCTTTTGGTGATTCGAACTAGGCTCAACCAGCATCTATGAATGGGCTGTGGGAGTGAATAAGGCCATTGACGGCGGGGTACGGCCAGCTTGAGACTACCGGGTACTCTGACCTTTGCCTCCACTCGACGCTGATGTGCTCTGACTCTTCTCAAACGTAAGATCAAATTCCAGTCGTTGCTAAGATAAATTATAGAGGAAGGACGAGAATAAGAGGAAATCATTATCTTCCCATGTCCTTTGCAACTTCCTCCAAGACCAAAATTGGTTCTGAGAAGTGTTTGTCCAAGTATCTATTTATAGTCCATCGGTGACGTCACGTGCTGCCGTATGCATCCCGGTCCAAACTGTCGTACGCTTTGATCAGTGCCGGAATGTTTGGATCTTTAATTCAGGATCGAGCCAGACGAGTATGGCGGGACCTCTGGCATTTCCCAGCTTTTTATGCTCCGGAAACGTGGAGGGTAAAAGAGTAAATGGGTTGGAATGAGGGGGTGTGAAAAGTCTGGAGAGTGATTAGTGTCGCGTCCAGCAAGTCAGGATGGTGGTGGTGCTGGCGGGCGTAGGACGAGATGACGCCTACACACACCAGCGCAGTCTTGCAGGCCTATGCATACACACATGTGCACGTACCTGCACACAGACACACGTAGATATATTCTTACATATACAGTGGTACACCCAGACACTGTTGCAGGCCTGTACACACATACATACATACATGTATGCATACATACACTTAGTGGTACACAAACCTACATCCACTCACAGCTGTAGGCCTGTAAACATACATACATAAATGCACATATGTTTGCACACACACGTGCGTCTGTGCGCCCGTATAGCTAAAGTGAATCTGTATAATTAAACCCATTTCATCGAATAGGGATCAGTTTATATTGTTAGGTTTATTCATCATCTTCACTTAGTTTTTCATCAAGGTATTGTTTGACATACATATATGATGTATGTAGTACAGTTCATTGATAACATTCCCAGTTCAGTATGGTAAACACCCATTGAAGTCTCCAGCATTGGGATAGAATATGAACTTTTGGTGTGTGTGGGTGTTGTGAGAATGAAGGCTTATTAAAAACTTTTGTTGTTGCCTAGAAGCTTTGACCTTTACCAAGCCTGGTCATAGTTAATGATGCTGGTGACCCTTGCGTCTATTGGTCCAAGGCGGGGAGGCTCACACACTCCCTGCTCTCTGATTGGCCAGCGACCATAAGAGTGGGTGGAGGTTGATTGGCTGTTGGGAAAGGTCAGACAGGAAACTGATGGGTGATAGGGAGGGCAGACAATCCTTCCGGTACCTGCTCATCATTGTACTGTATCCTGTCACCTCCTCCATTCATGTTTACACCCACACCTTCTGCCACCCATACAACATATATACACAGATCTTTCGATGTTAACCAGTAAAGTGTAGTATGGGAGCTGAATGTCTGGGTGGGATCCCCAAACAAGTTTACTATCGATTTCCTGTTGTAACTTTAGATTTGCTTATGTAGGGAGAAAAGGACAAGAGATGGCATCGTTTTCCCATGTCCCCTGTTCCTCCAATCAAAAGAATCTCTGGAAAATTGCCGTAGGTTGCGTGTTTTGCTCTTGAGAGATGGGGAAGGGAGAGTGTAAAATCTACCTGCATATGTTAAGTCCTTCCTGCAAAATCCTTCAAGTCATTCCTTCAAAATCAAGCCTGAGTTACGACAGGGAGGTGATCGTAAATGTGTTTGAGAATCCCACCCCTGGTTTGTAAAGCAGAACGTGTACATTAAAATCACCAACGGGCATCAGCAATTTCTTCTTTCATTCCGGTCGTGTACAGTTGACATCAGAAGTCCTGTCACATTGCCTGTTTTTCTCACCCCAATCTGTGCTAGTCTGGTGAATCCGCAGCAACCGATACAGATGACACGGATGAACACCTAAATAATTAATGTCAGTTTCTGCAGACTCACCATACCGAGAAAAATGGGAGAGGCTACAGGGATTTTGTTGCCAACTGTACCTTTAGAAACATTCACGGTTCATTCCCCACCCTCCCATTAACCACAATGAACTCTTCAGTTCATTGTGGTTAATGGCAGGCAGGTGTATTCAGTATAGGTAGGACGTCCTCAGGGTGAAGAGGTTGAATGGTCCAGACTACGATAATAATAATAATAATAATAATGATAATAATAAAATAATAACAGTAGCGTGTACTCTGGTGGAGGGGGGTGTCAGTGCTTTGTCTCTGCCTCCCCTCCCACCGCCCTCAAGACGAGACAGACGACCTTTTAAGCGACTGCAAGCTCTTGCCCCCCCCCCCTTCCCCCTGTCTGAGGGAGCCGGACGGGGAGTGATGGAGGGGAGGACGGGGAGTGATGGAAAGGAGGACGGGGAGAGAAGGGAGGACGGGGAGTGATGGAGGGAGGACGGGGAGTGATGGAGAAAGGGGAGATGATTTTTTTGTACCCTGATGGGGGGGATGTCGCTGATACCTACTGGTTACGGTGTCAGCAGGTATCCTTCTCAACAAATAAGCAGGAACGGAACTGGATATTCTGTCAGACGTACGATCGAATTCCGGCCATCACTTTAGGATTTTACTGAATGGACGAATAAAGAGGAACGTATATCACTCCCGTCTTGTTAATCCTGGAAGAAAAATCAATTCCTGTCCGTCACTAGGATTTTGTTGAATGGAAGAAGGGAGGTGTATATTCTTTCCCATATCTTGTTTGTCCTGGAAAAAAAAAAAAAAACCCTTGGTACGGTACAGTCGTTACCAAAAGTTCTCTAGCACAGGCTCCCTAAAAAAGTTTCAGAATAAAGTAAGAATTATAATGAGAGGCTGTGTGTGATGAGTTAGATGCTACATTAAGGAAGGGCGTGGTCGTGGTGGAATTTTGTGTGTGTGTGTGTGTGTGTGTGTGTGTGTGTGTGTGTGTGTGTGTGTGTGTGTGTGTGTATTGGAGTTATTTCACGCAGTGTATAAAGGTAAACTGTCCTCCGTGTGCAGTTTTGACGGAACAGATGATTACGTCCATTGAGGGAGCTACAGAATGAGACAGACGTATTTGTGCATATTTAAACATTCTTGGCATTTGTCTAAGGTGAATAGGTCGTCTTTGTGTGTGTGTGTGTGTGTGTGTGTGTGTGTGTGTGCTTTGTAGACACGGGTTACAGTTTGTCCTTTGGTAGACTCACCTTTAACTGAACAACATCGTCTTTGTTTAGGTTGACCAGAATCGTCTTTAAGTTGAACAAAATCGTCTTTCTTTAGGCTGAGCAGAATCGTCTTTAAGTTGAACAAAATTGTCTTTAAGTTGAACAAAATCGTCTTTCTTTAGGTTGAACAAAATCGTCTTTAAGTTGAACAAAATCGTCTTTAAGTTGAATAAAATCGTATTTCTGAACAAAATTTTAACATGAACAAAATGGTCTCTCTTTAAACCGAACAAAATCGTCTTTAACCTGAACAAAATCGCCTAAATCGAAAAGGGGATTACACAATGGGCAAGACATCCTTATTTCTCAACCCTGCAAGGATTTTTCTCAGCCGGATATGCTGTTGGTGCTGAGAAGAAACGCGAACCCAACCACTGCAGTCTGATGGTACTCCCCCTCACTCTACCCTCATCTCTAGGACGATGAGGACGTAGTTGAGGAACGTGTTGTGTAAGTGGGAATGTAAGGCCCCCCCGGCTCTGTCACTGCCACCACGTGAAGGCCCCCCTCTCCAGCACCCGAAGTGAACATAATCATCAATTGTGGGGACGGCTGGGCAAAGTGTCTGGGTATACATTAGTGGAGGCTAGGGAAGTGGTGGAATGTGTTGTGTTTACTTGAGTCACCCCCCCTGCCCCTTCACCCCCTCCCCCCCTTTGTGGTGCTGTTCTGCTGTTCGACTCACCCGGTAGTCGTCATGGCACTTTGCAACACGGAAGAATGTGATGCGGGGCCATTATTGCAACAAACAATGTGCACTGCAGGAAATTGCAAGGGGGGATATTCCGGAACTGAGAAAGCAAAGAAATGTGTCAAGTGTTAGTAGTAGTAGTAGTAGCAGTAGTGGTGGTGGTGGTGCTGGCAGTAGTAGTAATAGCAGTAGTAGAGGTGGTTAGTAGTAGTAGTGGTAGGGATGGTAGTAGTAGCTGTAATTGTTGCAACCCCGGGCTTATCTGGGCGTGAACCCGGTAGACTGCAGGCTGAAGTTCCTCTTTTCGTGCAGCCAACCATCCTCATTTCGGGGGATAGGGTGGGAACTGAGGGACGTTTGTGTAGCCAGGCAGTGGAATCCCCCTCAGCTATATCAGTGCCACCACGTGAAGGCGTCCCGCATCTAGAGATACGGAAGAATTAATAGAAACGATTTTGTAGTTTCGTTAGGTTGAGATAATTTGATATTGGTGGGAGTAGACTTAACCCCTTCCCACCGGCGACTTATTTCCGCGATCTTGCTGCCACCTGAAGATTTTATTCAGCGTAGGTAAGACTTAGGTGGTTCAAGTAGCAAAAACGCGCGCGCGCGTACACACACACACACACACACACACACACACACACACACACACACACACACACACACACACACACACACACACACACGAGCCCCCATCGTCGTGAAAAGGGGATCAATTTTTCCAGTGAATATCCGTCAACACGACCGTAGAGAGAGAGAGAGGCGCGGGGACTTTTCGTGCGTGTAAAAGTGTAACATGAAGGTACCAAGAATCAAACACAAATTTCCAAGAACAAAACAGAAATTCCGCTGCAGAAAAGGTCAAAAAATTAACGCCGAAATACCACAAACACGATGAACGGACGGAAATGCCACATGCCTGAGAGAAAGAGAGAGCGAGAGAGAGAGAGATGAATAAAATCGTCCGGAAGTGGAGATGGAAAGAAGGAACCAACAGACAACGTTAGCAAGAATATATGTACAAAAAACTGCCATCTGTTTTATCTGTGTGTGTGTGTGTGCGTGTGTGTGTGTGTGTGTGTGTGTGTGGAGAGTGTTTGTACAAGGGGCGGAGGCGAGGTGGTATGGGTGGAATTAGGGGGGTTTGTGGAGGGGGGGAGTTGTGGTGCTGTTTGTTGCTGGTTGTGTGTGTGTGTGTGTGTGTGTGTGTGTGTGTGTGTGTTGTATTTAAGTGTGTGTGTGTATCTTTGAACGCAAGCGTGTTTTGTTTGTGAATCTAAGTATGGATGTGTGTGTGTGTGTGTGTGTGTGTGTGTGTGTGTGTGTGTGTGTGTGTGTGTGTGTGTGTGTGTGTGTGTGCGCGCGCCAGGTGTGAGCAGGTGTTTTTCTGTGCTGGTGTACACTTGTTGCTAGGGTGACAAGCGGAGAGAGGGAGGGGAGGGAGAGGAAAGGAGAGAGAAGCGGGAGAGACGGAAGGGAGAGGAGGAGGAGGGAGGAGGGGGGACGAGAAGACAGAAGGAGAAGAAGGGGAGAGGAGGGAGGAAGGGAGAGAAGAGGAGGGAAGAGATAAAAAATAAGGAGAGGAGGAAAGAGAGGGGAATGCAAGGAATGGGATGGGGAAGAAATGGAATTGGAGGGGAGGCTAAGGGAAGGAAAAAGGGGAAGGGGTGAGTGGAGGGAAGGTTGGGAGAGAGAAGAGGAGAAGGAAGGGGGAAGTGAAGAGAAGATGGGAAGGGAGGAGAGAGAATGTGAAGGGAGAAGGAAGGGAGTTTGAGTAACATGGTCGCAGGGGAGTGGAAAGAGAGGGTAGAGTGGTGGGGGTTACAGACAGAAATAGATAGAAGGGAGGAGAGTGTGAGAGGGGGAGAAGGTGTGGGTGGAGAAGGAATGCATGCTGAATGGTGAGAAAGAGAGAGAGGGGTGGGGGGGAGACGTGGGTGGCTGAAGAATGCATACAGGATGGATCTGGGGGAAGGTGCATGTGAGACGAAGGGGAAGGGGGAAGGAGGGAGGAAGAAAGGGGGGGAGAGGGAAAGATCAAGAGAGGGGGAGGGGGAGGCAAATACCATGGGGGGCTGGGGGGTAGAAGGAATGGGTCCGGTATAGGTTGCAGTAGAGAGAAAGGGAGAAAGAGAGAGTGAGTGTGATGAAGAGGTAAGACAGAGGGAGTATAACAGAGAGAGAGAGACCAATTAAACACAGGTAAATCATATCTCAGCAGGTGAAATTAATAGGTTTATATGAGGCACACAGTATGGTCACTACTCCACCTCTATATATATTTTTTTTCATTTATCTTCTTTCCCTTTGACTCGTAGTGAAACCTTGCTCAGTTCTCTAAAAGTTCCGTATTTTAGAACCCGGAAGTTACCTGTACGAAGTATTAGAACTGAACACATATCGCTCACGGCTGGGTTCGACTTTACTAGATTTGTGTAATATTCCTAAGTACCCCATACAATAGACCAGGGTTGGGATCAAAGGATGGTAAGGATAGGATGTGAAGGATAAGTGCGAAGGATGTGAAAGTCAGAAGGATAGGGTTAGGATTGAAGGATGCCAGGTAGGTTGCCAGAATTAGGACTGGTGGATGCCAAGGTGGAGGACGAAGGATGCCAATGTTAGGATTGAAGGATGCCAAGTAGAAGGATGCAGAGATTCAGTTCTGTTCAGTTCGTCTCCCTTCCGTTCATCTCAATATCGTTCATTTCCCTTCCTTTCATCTCCGTTCACCTCATTTCCGTTCATCTTCGTTCGCCTCCCTTCTGTTCATCTCCGTTCACCTCCCTTCCGTTCATCTATATAAATGACATTGATGAGGGTCTAAATTGTAAAGTATCCAAATTTGCAGATGATACTAAAATAACCAGTAAAGTCACTTCAAAATTACAGTGGCAGCAGTTACAAAATGACCTTAATACTTTAGCAAGCTGGGCAGAAAAATGGCAAATGAAATTCAACACAGAAAAATGTAAAGTACTTCATATTGGAAGTAACAATGTCCATGCAAATCACAAAATGAACAATATTCAGTTATCAAGTACAGACAGTGAAAAGGATCTTGGTGTGATAATATCAAATGACCTAAAACCAAGCAAGCAGTGTACCGATGCGGTAAAAATTGCAAACAAGCTAGTGGGTTTTATTGGAAGAACTTTCGAGTTTAAATCGGAAAAAGTCATACTTGCCTTGTACAACTCGCTAGTGCGCCCCCATCTTGAGTATTGTGTGCAATTCTGGTCTCCGTACTACAGAAAGGACATTGAAAAATTAGAGAAAATTCAGCGAAGAATCACAAAAATGGTACCACGACTTAGAAACAAACCATATGAGGAACGCCTTGAAGAACTTAAATTATTTAGCCTAACGAAGCGCAGGTTAAGAGGGGACCTTATTGAAGTGTTCAAAATCATGAAGGGATATGACAACTTAGACATGAATAAATATTTTGATATAGACCGGTCGAGTCAAACCAGAAGTAATGGCTGCAAAATTATGGGAAAACGATTCCAATCCCACGAAGCAAAATACTTCTTCTTTAACAGAGTTGTAAATATCTGGAACAGATTACCCTCAGATACCGTGAACAGTATCTCAATTGAGACATTCAAAAACAAATTAGACAAGTATTTGCAAGAAAATCCTCAGCTGACTCTTTTTCTGTCCGAATAACTTGCTTTTATAGCTACGGTACATGTAAGTTCATGCCCCCTTAGTCTACAAGACACCCCGTAAACAATGTACCCGTACACAGTGTTGCGTCACGATACTATACATTTTCAATTTATTCGGTACAAACAAAGCAATATAAGCACAGATTAGGATCTGCACAGATAACCCTGAGTTAACGGTCACTACTCTTACTTTCGACCTGTGATGGGCTGTGGATCACTGAGGGTCCCTGTTAGTCAAGTGACCACCATCGGGATTTTTTAATGTACCAGGGGTCACTGCTTCAGGATGAAACTTGTGTACTGTCCCACATGGGAGAGTTCCTTGTCTCAGTGGAGTGAACGGAGCTATTGCCTGATTGACTGCTGCCTACCTAAAAAGCGCCAGGGAAGGTTGCCGCACCACCCCTAAACATCCACTCTGTGCATTGCACATCCACACTGTGCACTGTGCAGTCCCCTTTTATCTGAGACACCCGTCCTATATACTTTTCAGTCTCCCCAGCGCAAAGAAAGCAATATAAGCACAGATTAGGAGCTGCACAGATAACCCTGAGTTAACGGTCACTACTCTTACTTTCGACCTGTGATGGGCTGTGGATCACTGAGGGTCCCTGTTAGTCAAGTGACCACCATCGGGAATAATTTAATGTACCAGGGGTCACTGCTTCAGGATGAAACTTGTGTACTTGTCCCACATGGGAGAGTTCCTTGTCTCAGTGGAGCAAACGGAGCTAGGGCCTGATTGACTGCTGCCTACCTTAAAAGCGCCAGGCAAGGCTGCTGCACCACCCCTAAACATCCACACTGTGCAGTGTGTAGCTTCCACGTTATGTCCACAGACTTCCCATTAACTCAATGTAACTGGTTTATAATGTCATGCCGTAACTATTATTTTATTTGTTTACTTTCTCTTTCAGGTTACTCTATCGGGTAGCTTATAGATAAAGTATTATAGAATGTGACTTTTCCTTTCCAATGTTTCCTATAAAATTTCCATGTCAGTTTTTCCATGCTGCATGGTGGTTTTTCTCACTTTTTCCTGGAGGGTTTGGTGGTGGGGGGAGCCTTCTTGCTTTCCTATCCTTATCCTTCAACATGTAGAGTTAGATCTTGTAGTCATAGTTTTCTCTAACAAGCAGCCTCGATAGGACCATAAGGTCTGTTGCTGTTTGCTTTCCTGTGTAATCCTGTGTAATCTCCGTTCACCTCCCTTCCGTTCATTTCCCGTTCATCTTCCGTTCATCAGTGCTAAGAGCGCTTCCGTGAATGAAATTGGTGGAAGAACATGACCTTTTGCGAGGCCATTCTTGCATACCTTTATAGTTGCTGCCTGCGTGGGTGGGGAGAGAGAGAGAGGAGGGGGGTGGGGAATGAGATGCGAAGGAGTGTCGAAGCTTTTTTGAGATTATGAGAAGTGAGAGTTGTCTATGTGCGTGGGTGGTGTTTTGCTGGAGAGAGAGAGAGAGAGAGAGAGAGAGAGAGAGAGAGAAGAGGGTGGTTAAAGAGAGTGAAGGTGACATATGGAGTAGGTAAGATATGATAGTTGAGAGAGAGAGTGTTTGCGTGGGTGGTTGAGTTGCTACCTGTGTGTGTGTGTGTGTGTACGTTATTCACCTGAGGAATGTATAAGGATCTTTTTCATTCCATTCTTAAACTCGAAGGTGACATTTTACTGAGTAGGTTATTGTTGTCGTCGTTGTTGAATGATTTGTGAATGTCAAGGAAGAAGATGAAATAAAATGCTGATCTCAGTGGGGATTGAACCCTTTATATTTCAAGATTTTTACAACTTAGAGTCATCTCAAATTATTCTCTCTCTCTCTCTCTCTCTCTCTCTCTCTCTCTCTCGTTATCTCTTCTCTTCCCTCCCACACACTTCCTCCTCCTTTTATCCTATCAGCTCTACAGGTCCCTCCATTCATCATTTTAACCGAGAGAGAGGGAGAGAGAGAGAGAGAATACATTTCCTATATTTAAAACTACTACTATTACTTCGACGAGTACTACTACGACTGCCACTACCACTACAACTACGGTACTACTGCTACTACTGATAATAATAATAATAAAGATAATAATAATAATAATAATAATAACTGTGCCAAGGGAATCTTAATTGGGTAGAATTAATGATGTCAAGTTGATAATGACTCTCTCTCTCTCTCTCTCTCTCTCTCTCTCTCTCATTTTACTCATCGTCACCCCATAACTTCTTTTTTTTTTTCCTCATCCATTTTCTCTTGCATATTTTTTTTTTTTTACCATTTTACCCTCATTTCCATTCATATTTATTTTTTAATGTTCTTTTTTCATTTCCAGTTCATTTTTTTGTATATTTATAAGACTTTCTCCCTAATCATTTTCCTTCTCAGACTTTTTTCCCCTTCGTCTTCCCTCCCTTGCTTCCTCATTCATTCTCCTTATCAACTTTCTTCATTACCTCTTATCTTTGTCTTATCGGCCTCCTCCCTCGCCTCAATTTCGTTTAAGTAATCGAGCTTCTTTTTCTTTTTGGTGTCTTGGTATGACGTCAGGCGTATTCGTATAATTTGCCTCAGTTTTTTTTCTTATGTATAAATCTATGCAAATTATCCCCTTCCCCCCGAGGCTGTGTTGGTGTTTATTGATGGTGTTGAGAAGGAAAAATCGTAGGGAAGGGATTAACTGTTAAAAAAATAAAAATCTATATATATACGATTCCCAAAGAAATATTGATTTTGGCTTTACTGAAAAAAAGTCATCCAGCTTTATAAATCATCCATGTAAATGATAGTAGTAGCGGTAGTAGTAATAGTAGTAGGAGTAGAGTAATAATAATAATAATGATGTTGATACTGCTACTACTACTACTATTACTACTACTGCTAATAATAATAATTCAAACCATTTTAATTTGCGATGCCCTTCCTCACCAAACCTAACTTCGCCCCGCATTGAGTCTCCTTCTCCCCCCCCCCCCACTTTTATTTTTGGCTCTACGTTATCCTCCCCCCCCCCCAGCGCCGATAACAAATAGACGGGCCTCGGGTAGAATATTTAGTGTTTGTGGTGACAGCGGTATCAGTGTCGTGCATCTTGGTCGGGAAAACACCTGCCCAGACGATCGGCGGCTCAGCAATTCGGACATACCCTTTCTCCTCTCAAAAATTTTTCGTTTAGCGTTTTTTGTTCATGGCTTATTCTTATTTTTATTTTATTATTATTATTATTATTGTTATTATATTATTATTATTTTTTTTTTATTCAGTCCTGTGAGGTTGGATTGTGTCATGTTCGGCTACTCTACCTGTACCATGGTGCAAGATTCAGGCTGTGTGTGTGTGTGTGTGTGTGTGTGTGTGTGTGTGTGTGTGTGTGTGTGTGTGATGGATTCAGCTACGCCCACTCTCTTAATCTCAAGTTTCTTTCTCAAAATTTTTCGCACCTTTCCGTTTCCATTGCACATGTTTTTCTATGGGTGGAAAAGTTTCTCGAGTGAGTGTGAAAAGTGAAATGGAGGGGGACTTAAAAAAAATAAATAAATAAATAAAAGGAAGACTGACAATCGACCCCTTGTTGACATATACCTATTCTTTTTCTTCTTCTTTCTTTCTTTCTTCTTCCTCTTCTTCTCTCTTCCTTTCTTTTTCATCTTCCTCATCATTATCTTCTTTTTCTTCTTTTGTTTCCTTCATCCTTTCTTCTTCTTCCAGTTTTCTTCGTGTTCGTCATCTTTCTTTCATTCTTTTCTTTCAGTCTTCTACCTTCGTCTGTCTCACTGACGTATCCATTTGCATTATATACATGTTTTCCGAGTGTTAAAATTTCCTGTGCGTGTGTGGAAAGCGAGGTCGAGGGTCAAAAAAATAAAAAAAAACATGGAGTGAGCGCCCTTTAATCATCGCTGGCAACTCGAGCAGTGTTGACGTATCCCGCCATGACGTCATGTAGAACCAACAGATCAGATTCAAAAACCCGCGTCCTCTCGTAAGTTTTATTAATTAAGACCTCACCTGCCTCCGCCTTACCTGTCCCCACCTTACCTGTCCCCCACCTTACCTGCCCCCCACCTTACCTGTCCCCACCTTACCTGCCCGTCCTTACCTGTCCCCCACCTTACCTGCCCGTCCTTACCTGCCCCCCCACTTTAACTGCCCCCACCATACCTGCCCGTCCTTACCTAACCCTCACCTTACCTGCCTTCTCCATACCTGCCCCGTCCTTACCTGTCCCCCACCTTACCTGTCCTCCACCTTACCTGCCCTCCCTACCCCCCTCACACACTGAAATTTTTTGTTAATAAAGGGATACACCTTGCAAATAAATATGTCTTTTTTTCTTACAGTATTTGCTTAGTGTTTTTGCTGTCTCTGTCCTTTGTAACGTCAGCGAGTAAACACCTGATTTGAAATATCCTTGGCCTTGATATTGTAAAGTTTAATTATATTTTTTTGTTATTAATTTATCCAGGTAATTAAAAAGCGACATTTATAGTGTACAGGAAGTCACTCTTTGTTAATCTGTTGGCGTTTTTTTTAGGAGAGGGGAAGTAGAATTATTGCTTGCTATGCTGTTTGTCTCCCTCGACCTGGGTAACTTGATTTCTCTCTCTCTCTCTCTCTCTCTCTCTCTCTCTCTCTCTCCCCCCCCCCGCGTTCGTGCTCTTCAACAAAGGTATCATATTCAGCCAGTCCTCGGTGTTGACAAATTATGGTAGGCGATTTATTTTTGACCTCAGTGACCCCTCCTGTGACCTGGAATGACCTTGACCTCGTTCTCGTGGGCTTGGGAGGCTCTGTGGCACTTGTTTATTTGTTTGTTTTGTTTAGCCTTTGTTTTGATTTTGTATGTGATATGATAGCACCTTGTAATTCATTGTGATATTAGATGAAGGAAGAGTAGGAGGAGAAGGAGGAAGATGGAGGAGGAGGAGAAGAAGGAGGAAGAGAAGAGACGAAGGAGGTGATCTTGAAGGAAAAGAAGGAAGAGGAGGAAGTGGATGAGTAGGTGGTGGTGGTGAAGGAAGTGGAAGACTAGAAGGGCGGTGGAAGAGAAAAAGGAGGAGGAAGGGGATGGGGAGAAGAGGAGAAGGAGCGAGGAGAGGAGGCGGAGGAATAGGAAGAGAAAGACGAAGACTACGGAGAGGGAGAGGGCGGTGGTGGTGATCTAAGAAGAGAAAGAAGAGGAGGAGAAGCAATGAAAGAGGAGGAGAATGGTGAGAAGCATAAGAGGAGGAGGAGGAGGAGGAGGGATCTTGAAGGAAAACGGAAGTGGATGAGGAGGAGGAAGAAGATGACAAGGAGGAAATAGAGGAGGAGGAAGAGGACTGGATCTTGGACTATGAAGAAGACAAGGAAGTTGGGGAGTGAATGAAGGAGGAGGAAGTGGAAGGGGGGAGGGAAGGAGACCGTGGAAGACGAAAATGGAGACCTGACCTTCTTTTTATCCCTTTAACACGATTATTTAAATTCCTGTAACCACCAGACGATTCAGTTCATCACCAAAAAAGCGTCGTATAGTAAAATAGATCATACAGAAGCTCCTTTAACCCCTCTACCACAAGTCCGTGTTTCTTATTTCATTCTTGCTTCCACTAGACGATTTTAATCAGGTAAAAAAAAAAATTGAGAGCGTAAAGAGTAGACATACACTCCATTAATCTCTTCAGAACGATGACGTCTTCTTGATCTTGCGTCGTTACCTGCAGGCGATTTTATTTAGCCGGGGGGGAAAAAATCGTATCGAAGTAGTTAACTACACATCACCTGACCTAATGTGACCTCTGACCTAAAATACCCTACCATTTTTTTTGTGTGTGTGTGTGATTTTATTTTGTGTTACGTGACCTGACCAACTGTACTGTATCCTAATATTTACCTTAGTCTTGGGATTTTTATTTTGCCATGTTTAATCGACGGTATTTACCCTATTCGTACTACTCATTGACCTACCATGACCTCTTCTGACCTACAGTACCTTCCCTTTATTTTACTGGTGCTAATCTTGTGCTATATAACCTAACGTCACCTGTTTCAGTCCTGTTTAATCTTCCATTGCTAAACGTAATTGTATGTGACCTCGTATACCTTTAATTGATCCTCTGTGACCTTTTGGAGCTTATATTACCACTGCTCATCCTAATCTTACCTTGTTTGGCCTCACTCGACCTGGCCTGACCCGTCCCTTACCTCATTATAATCGGTCATCGCTTCTGTGAAATTGACTGAGTTATTGAAAAAGGAAGAAGTGGAGGAGGAGGAGGAGGAAGAAAAAGAGGTGGACGTGAGGAAGAGGAGGTGGAGAAAGGGGAGGAGGAGAAGGAAGAAAATGAGGGAAGTAGAAGAAAGCAGATTAATGAGAAAATAAAGTTGAATTGAGAGAATAGGAAGGACTGAAGTGAAAAAATATTTGAATCTCTCTCTCTCTCTCTCTCTCTCTCTCTCTCTCTCTCTCTCTCTCTCTCTCTCTCTCTCTCTCTGGTACGAAATTTATGACACTGGTTTTCCGGTTTCATTCCTCTTTTTGAAAAACGTTAAAATTATTATTATTATTATTATTAGTATTTTTATTTTTATTATTATTATTATTATTGCACTGAAGATGTTTACGTCCAGCTCAGCAGTCTAATACTTCTTCCTCTTCCTCCTTCCCGATCCTCCTCCTCCTCTTCCTCTTCTTTTCTTCTTTTTCCTACTCCTTCATATCATCATCATAATCATCAACAGCAGCAGCGGCATCAACATCTCCTCCTCCTCCTCCTCCTCGTCTTTTACTCAGTCCTTCTCCTCCGAACATTATCACCCTTTCCCACTTCGTCCTCTTCCTCTTCCTCCTCCTCACGGTCCTCTTCCTTCTCTTCGCTTCTCTTCCTCGATCTCCTCTTCCTTCTCTTCCTCCTTGTGAGCCGGCACGCCCTAGGTAAAGGTTATAGGTTACACAGCAAGGTCACGGCGTCTTCCTAGAACTTGAGAGAGAGAGAGAGAGAGAGAGAGAGAGGGGGGGGAGGGAGGGGGGGAGAATCTGAGAGGAGAGAGCAAGAAAGAGAGAATTAGAGAGAGTGAGGGGATTCCGGTTTCTCAGTTCGATTTGGTTCAAGTGCAGTTCCGGGAGAGAGAGAGAGAGAGAGAGAAATTTGAGGACAAAATCTTGCTTTAAGGTCTGGGAAATATAAGATACGAAACTATTGATAAGTTCTAAGGAGAGAGAGAGAGAGAGAGAGAGAGAACCTTAATCCTCTGACGGTAGAAAATGCAATGATGTACAGGTAAGGTGTTATAATATCAAGTTAATTAATTTAGTATACAGGTGTGATTATCCTCAGGTGATTTTGACTCCTTATTAATTACATTTTTCATTCTGGCTACCTGACAGTATTATTTAATTAAGAACACCTGGATTAAGTTGCCAGGATAAGTGAAAGACAGGAAGGTGTTAGGGAATAAAGGATATGGAGGAGAGGGAGTGAAGTGGAGAAATATTTTGGTGTTGCAGGAAAATTAAAATGAAAAGAATGGTGGGGAAAAGGAAGTAGTTTTAGTTCAAGGAAAGGACAGTGTTGAAAGGAGCAAGAACAATGCGTGTGTGTGTGCGTGTGTGTGTGTGTGAGAGAGAGAGAGAGAGAGAGAGAGCATCTTCCAGGAACGCACATACCATCAGAGGTCATCGGTCTGAAGTCATAAAGGGTCATTTTATTGCGTTAGCTATCTTGGGGGACGGACATCAACTCGTGGGCTTGGGAGACTCACTGGAGGAGGTTTGCGTGTGTGTGTGTGTGTGTGTGTGTGTGTGTTTATGTATGTGCGTTTTTGTGTCTAATGAGTATGTGTGTGTGTGTGTGTGTGTGTTTATGTGTGCTTTTTTGTCTCTAATGAGTGTGTGTGTGTGTGTGTGTGTGTGTGTGTGTGTGTGTGTGTGTGTGTGTGTGTGTGTGTGTTTATGTAGGTGTGTGTGTGTGTGTGTGTGTGTGTGTGTGTGTGTGTGTGTGTGTGTGTGTGTGTGTGTGTGTGTGTGTGTGTGTTTAAGTACGTGTGCGTTATTGTGCCTCTAATGTGTGTGTGTGTGTGTGTGTGTGTGTGTGTGTGTGTGTGTGTGTGTGTGTGTGTGTGTGTGTGTGTGTGTGTTTATGTACGTGTGCGTTTTTATGCCTCTAATGAGTGTGTGTGTGTGTGTTTATGTACGTGTGCGTTTTTATGCCTCTAATGAGTGAGTGTGTGTGTGTGTGTGTGTGTGTGTGTGTGTGTGTGTGTCTTCATCAACCAATTGCTCTTCTCAAATATTTTACAGCTTATCCTTAATCTGTAACATATCTTCATTATCTCCACTAAACACAAACGAAACCTTTGTATCTATGTAGCTTAAATACAGCTTCAATTATCAAAGGCTACAAAACAAAGAGATAGATAGAATAGATGGTGCAAGGGAGGCTCCAAGGCCCACAGGTTCCTCAAGGTGTAATTAGCAGGTGTGGGGCAGGTGAGGTGGATATTATGAACACCTGTTTGGCACCACCTCCTGACACGTGCATAGAGGGAGGTTTGCTCTCTCTCTCTCTCTCTCTCTCTCTCTCTCTCTTTACGTGTGCTTGGAGAGGAGAGCAGAGTTAGGTTTGTGTTTGTGTGTGTGTTTAGATTCTTGTATATGTGTATGCTTGTTTGTGTATGCGAATAATGTGTGTGTGTCTGTGTGTGTTGTGTGCGTAAAGGAATATGGAGTGTATGTGCATGTTTATGACCTAGTTATTTGTGAAGACAAGTGTTTCTATAATTATGAGTTGTGTTTGCATTTGTGGCCTTGTACAGGTGTGTGTGTGTGTGTGTGTGTGTAATTTTGTATTCTATTACGCACATCTGCATCACACTTGCCTTACCCACCTAGCTATCACCTCCCCCCCGACACACACACACACACACACACACACACACACACACACACAGCACTAGGCCTTCTCCCCAACCCTGTCACCAACACTTACTGCCTTACCATTACCTTGATAATCTCCAGGTAAACTCACTAAGGAAATAAATACCTGTAACGTATTAAGAAACAGGTGTATATGTGTTAAAGAGACAAACATTTACCGTAAATATATATATCTGACATTAAGAAGAATACAAATACACGTAGATTGTCTTATATACATACGTTTCTTTCTTTAAAAATGCCTTTCCTTTTAAATTACAAGTTTGGTTAAGATTTTTAGTTCACATTGAGATCACCGTAGTAATGGTCTGGTTAGTGAGTAGGCCTTGTGCTGTGTGTGTGTGTGTGTGTGTGTGTGTGTGTGTGTGTGTGTGTGTGTGTAGATACCAGGCGTCGGTTAGATGTACGGTTGAGTATATAGATGTAAACATTCTATTCCTTGACGCAGGTGTGTGACAGGTGTAGACGGAACAGCTATTGATACGAAAATTGAGTTCAGTGTAAGAAATCAGGAGGGGTAGAACTACGCTGATGATGATGATGATAGTGAAGGTGAATGAACATTTTAAAGGAAGAAATATTAGTTTGTTTGGGTGGCGATTGTGGAGAAAATGACTTTATTGATGATGATGATGATGACAGTGATTTGTGATGATTTGCAAGCTAGTTAATAGTTATCCATAATCGCGTAGGCTTGGTTCAGGTAATGAAGATGGTGATGATAATGACCATAATACTAATAATAATGACGATAATGAAGACGGTGATGATAATGACGATAATAATAATGATGATGATGATGAATGAACTTTTTCGAAGGCAGAGCATTTCATATCATAACTATACATCACTATTCACCCTTTCACTACGACAGGTCACCCCTAAGCAGTAAAAAAGAAAAAAACTCGTGGGGTGGCAGCAATAATTCTTTTTTTTTTTTTAACCAGCTTTTTTGGCGGTAGGAAAAAAAACGAAGCCATTGATCTTTACTACGGATTTTTATAAGGATATTAGTATGAGGTATGCGTAGTAGGGGAACAGGTGTGTCTGGTGGCCAGGTGCGATGAACACCTGGTCAGAGAGAGAGAGAGAGAGAGAGACAGTATAAGGAAGGAAAAGGGATGATTAAGTGAAGGAAGGGGCAAAAGGGAGATTATTATTATTATTGTTGTTACTACTACTACTACTACTACCACTACTACTACTGCTACTGCTACTACTATTGATGTTTTTGTTTCCTACTTTCTCAAGATCTTTCCCACAAAAATATGGTAACGGGGTAGGATTGAGTCTTCTTCTTCGTCTTCATCATCATCATCTCCTCCTTCTTCTTCTCCTTCTCCTTCATCTTCTGCTTCTCCTTTTTTTTCTTCTTCCATTTGTTCTTCTTCTTCTTGTGATATCTCTCAGTCAGGATTATTATTATTATTATTTTATCACCACCACCACCACAGCCACCACCACCACACTCAGAACCAATACTTATTTTACCCTAACTCTTATAAGGTGTTGACGACGGCTGAAGTGCCCGTTAGAGGTGAACAAGGCCTTCCCCTCGTTAGTGGTAGGGTTGTTAGCGTCACGTACGTTGTTAAGGGCCGGGTTGGGTGGTTGGACGCTCGTTTGTGCAGGTTGAGTGGTTTGTGTGTGTGTGGAGAGAGAGAGAGAGAGAGAGAGAGTTTTCTATATCTCTGTATCTATCTGTCTCCCTTCATACCTGTCTATCTATCTATTTATCAGTTTATTTATTTATTTATTTATATAAAAACACTGGAATGAAATAATTCTCACACACACACACACACACACACACACACACACACACACACTTGTACATATGTTCTCACACCTGAACAAATATTGGTAGCACATACATCAAGACGTACACACGCTCACGTTTACGACAGTACACACACACACACTTGCCTACACGCACGCCACATGTGTACTGTACATACACGTGCAGAAGGCTGTATCTTCCCATAATTATACATGTGTGTGTGTGTGTGTGTACAGGTGTATTAGCCTCCCTGCGTAGTAGTGTCGAATAGCAGGTGTATGTGTGTGTGTGTGTGTGTGTGTGTGTGTGTGTGTGTGTGTGTGTGTGTGTGTGTTAGACCTAGAATTACAGGGGTTATATCCAGCCGTCTTTAATCCCTTCACTGCCATTTATCTCCCTAAAACCGAGTAAAATCGTCAGTAAATACAAGAATAAGATTAAGGACACGTTCTCAAGATGAAGAATTTATTAAGATGCGCAGGTAATTCTCAGGTAATAATTTTTTCAGGCTTCTCGCGTCTTGATATGTCTTAAGGTGACATTGGTGCCCATTTTCATCACCTTGGAGGCTTCTTAACACCCTTTTCTTTTGCGATTTATTTTCTATATTACTCTTTTGTTTTCTCTTGTGTTATATATGTTTTTTGGTTTTTGACAGTTTGCTTAATACTAGAATATATTAGGGTACTGAATTACACATTATTTTTATTATTATTTTTTATTGTCATTGTTATTATTATTATTATTTGTTGTTGTTGTTGTTATTATCATTATTATTATTATTATTATCATCATGTACCTGTATCTCATTTGCGAAGTTCCTGTCATAAATAACACACCTGAATGTATTAATTGACCAGATACAAATAACCAGGTAGGTAACTGATACAGAGCCTCCTAAGACCACGAGTACAGGCTCCTAACATTTACCTCATAAAAAAAAATCGCCCCATAGTTGAGCTAGAATTTCCAAAGATGACAGAATTAAGGAGTTGATGTTTCTGACCCTTTAAATTTAGGGCCAAGGAAGTATTTTTAAGGGAGAAATCTAAGTCTTAATAGGCCTAAGGAAGTCTATTTTTAAGGGAGAAATCTGTCTTAATAGGCCTAAGGAAGTCTATTTTTTAAAGGAGAAATTTGTCTTAATAGGCCTAAGGAAGTATTTTAAAGGGAGAAATTTAAGTTAGTAGGCCTAAGGAAGTCTATTTTTAAGGGAGAAGTTTGTCTTAGAAAAGAAAAAGACGGGCCTAAGTTTCTAGCCTAAATAATTTCCTCTGTCAGTAGAAAGTAGAAATAATAGACATATAGATAAATAGTTAGATAGATAGATATATTTTTAGATGATTTCCTGCGTGATGATAGGTTTGGATTCTAGTTTATCATTTTTATTATTATTATTATTATTATTTTGCCTAGTCTCGGTCCAAATTTTCGTCCCTTTCCAACCTCCCTCACGTAGCTCTGGCGGAAAGAGAAAATAATGCGGCTTTGCATCCATTACGTTGCACTTCTTCGTGATTAGCACTATATTCTTGTGTTAATCTACCGTTCAAGGCCAAGTTTGAGTATATTGTATGTGTAAGTTTCATTGATATGCACGTCAGGAAATGTATGTGTGTGTGTGTGTGTGTGTGTGTGTGTGTGTGACTGTAATACACCTGGTAATATATGTGCGTGGGTGTAAGAGAGAGAGAGGGAGGGGGGAGAAGGAGGGGGAGGAGGAGGAAAGGGAGCTAAGGTATTTGAATGAAGTCGTGTGTGTGTGTGTGTGTGTGTGTGTGTGTGTAGGTATGCAGGTATGCTCTTTCAAACCCATCGGTCGAAACCCCCAGACACACACACACACACACACACACACACACACACACACACACACACACACACACACACACACACACACACACACACACACACACACACATTCCACCCACCCACACACACATCTCCCATTCACCCAACTCTTTCCGGCTGTGAATGGCTGTGAAGAAGAGTGAATAACCAGACATGTTTTTGGTCAGTGGGAATTCTAAATGACCTGTGACCTTCTGAGATAAAAGGTCAGGCTCCAAAGGTCACGGAGGAAAGGTCAGGTTAAGGTCATTTACGTAGATGACCAATGGGAAGTTCCTGGTTGCTAGGCGCCTGCGTGCGGTTGCTAGGTATGCATTCATTTGGGTGCGGGGGTGGCCGTGGTATTTGCTGGGTTCCTGAGTAGATACAAGCGCACACACACACACACACACACACACACACACACACACACACACACACACACACACACACACACACACACACACACACACACACACACACACACACACTTGCTGCGGGGGTGGTGATATTTGGAGGATAGCTAAGCACACACACACACACACACACACACACACACACACACACACACACACACACACACACTACTATTTCGGGGTAGATAAACTTGCGACCGCGCATTCACATACTTTGTCACAGATTCACTCATTCATTCATTCGTTTGTTTGTTCATTCATTCACTCATTCACTCATTCACCCTCCCCGACATTCACACTCACATACTCACTTTTTCATTCATTTATTCTTTCACCCAACGAAATTCAAACTCACTCACTCACTCCTTCAATCTCTCTCTCTCTCTCACACACACACACACACACACACACACACACACACACACACACACACACACACACACACACACACACACACACACACAAGCCCATATATTCTCAAGTACACACGCCCATGCAAGTACATCCACACACACACACACACACACACACACACACACACAGGTAACTCAAGATTAATTACCCCTCCAAGGTTTTTAGCTCAGGTGTTTTATCTTCTGGCTAATGATGTTTGGATCTGATTTGTTTGTGTGTGTGTGTGTGTGTGTGTGTGTGTGTGTGTGTGGATATATTTTGTGAATGTATGAGTATAATTTTTCTTCGTAGGTATGTGGGTGTGTATTTTTATGTGTGTGTGTGTGTGTGTGTGTGTGTGTGTGTGTGTGTGTGTACGAGTCTCAACCATTCGTCTTCATACTGTCTCCTTCTCTCTTATTGCCAGTTTCTCTACTCCCACCTTTCTCTCTCTCTCTCTCTCTCTCTCTCTCTCTCATCAATCCACACTTTTATCAGAAACAATGGCTTTGATGATATGCAAATCAGAGTTATTTTTCCAGCGTGTAAGAGGCATTGGTGATTAGGTGGATGGATGGATGGTTGGATGAATGGGTGGATGGATGGACCGATGGGTGGATGGTTGGATGAGTGGGTGGATGGATGGACGGATGGGTGGTTGGGTGGATAGTTGGATGAATGGGTGGGTGGGTGAGTGGATGGTTGGATGAATGGGTGTATGGATGGTTGGATACATGGATGAATGGGTGGATGGATGGTTGGAAGGATAATTGGATACATGGATGAATGGGTGAATGAATGGATTGGTGGGTGGGTGAATGGATGGATGGATGAGTGGCTGGATGGATGAATGGGTGGATGGATGGTTTGGTTATTGAATGGAGAGTTAGATGGATGGATGAGTGGATGAATGGGCGGATGGATGGATGGATTGAAAATTGAATGGAGAGTTGGATGGGTGGGTGAATAGATGGTTAAATGGCTGAATTGATGGATAGATAGGTACTTGAATGGATGGATAGATATATGACCTAATGGTTTGATGGACGGATAGATGGCTGAATAGATGGATTGATGAATGAATGGTTGGATGGATGGATGGATGGAATGATGAATGGATAGTTTGGTGGATGGATAGACGAATTGATGAATGGGGGATGACTGAAAGCATAAATTGATGATTGAATTGAATGAAGGGCTAGATGGATTGAATAATTTGATGAATAGATGATTGGGTTGAGTGAATGAATGGAGGGATGAGTGGATAGATGGATGGATTGATGCTTGGGTGGATCGGTAATTTGGTGGATGAACGGTAGGGTGGATGGCTGTCGATGGTTGAATAGATTGGTAGTTGATGGATGGAAGGATGGTTGAAACATGCATAACATTATGTATGGATAGATATATATTTGGTTTTATTGAGAGTTGAATAGATGGATGGGTGGATGGATGAGTGAATGGATGGGTGAAGAATTAAATGAGCAGAGTGGTTGGAATATGGGAATCTTGAGTGAATGATGAATGAATGAATAGAGGGATAAGTGTAAGAGGTGAATGCAAATAATAATACTAATAATACTAATAATGATGATGAATGCAAAAATGTATGCAGGGGGTGAATGACTTAAATGATAGATAGTTGAAGAATGAATGAGGAGGTGAATGGAGTGGAGGGCTACGGGAGACGGTGAATGATTGGGTGAATGAATGAATGAAGAGATGGAGGGAAGGATGGATGGATGAAAGAAAAAATAAATTAATGGATGAAAGGAGTTAAGAATGAAGGGAAACAGACATGAATGAATGAATGGGGAGAAAGGTGAATAAATAAGTGAATGAAGAGATGAAGGGAAAGATGAGTGAATTGATGAATGGAGGATAGGATGGATGAATGGAAAGAAGGATGAATGAAGGTAAGGAAAGATGAATGAATGCAGAGTTGGCGAAGAATGAATGAAGGTAAGGAAAGATGAATGAATGCAGAGGTGGGGAAATGAAAAATATAGAGGTGGAATGAACGTTGAATGAATGAAAGGCAAGATGAGTGAATGGAGGGATAGAATTTATGATGAATGAATGAAGAGATGAGTGAAGAAGATGCAAAACCTGAGTGAGTAGAGAATAGTGAAGAATAAGGTGAATGAAAACAGGGTGGAGAGAGAGGAGGTGGGGGGGGGGGAGACGAGATCTAGACAAGGGAGAGCGTGAATGGATGTGAATGAAAATCGATCCGGTGAATGAATGAGTGAATTAGAAAGTTAAATATTCTCCACAAACCAGCACTTGACCGTATAGGAATTTGTGTGTAGGGGGGTGAGGAGGGTTCGAGACAGAAATAGAAAGAGAGAGAGAGAAATGGGTGGAGAGACGTAATGAATGGGCGTGAATGAAATCGATCTCGTGAATAATTTAGTGAATGATAAGCCACAGATTCCAGACACCAGGGATTGGGGTAAAGGAATTTGTGTGTGTGTGTGTGTGTGTTATGAGAGAGAGAGAGAGAGAGAGAATGAATAAACCTGGATAAAGAAATCAGTCCATGAATGACACGTCAATAAAGGAGTATGTAGTAAGAGAGAAGTAAAGGAGGAATGAATAATCCTGGGTGAAAATCGACCCTGTGAATGACCCAGTGAATAAATGATGGCGTGGAGAGGCGACTGCATTCCAGGTGGGGCGGGTGGGTGTTAGGTGGGTGGAGGGGGTGGGTGGTGCTTAGGTGGGTGGACGAAAGAGGGGTGGAGCCAGAGACCCACCCAGAGGAAGTGTGGAAAAGGGCAGTGTGCAGATGAGTGGGTGGTGAAGGTAAGAACAAAGGAAGGTGGGTGGAGTCGTAGGTGGAGATAGGGAAGAGGGTGGAGCGTAGGAGAGGGAAGAAGGAGGAGCGTAGTGGAGAAAGGAGAGGATGAGTATAAGGGAGAAGGGGCAGAAGGGAGGGACATAGTGGGGAAGGGGGAGGAGGGACGTGAAAGGAGAGGAGGAGGAGGGGCGTAGGGAGAAAGAGTTGAGAAAGGAGGAGGAGCATAAAGAAAGGGTAGAGAGAAGGATGAAGCGTTGAGTAAAGGTTAGAAGTTGGGTGCGTCATCTGGGGGTGTGGGGGTGAATGAATCGAGAGACTGAATGGATGGGAAGAGTAATGAATGGAGTAAGTATGCAGCGGTATGGCGAGTGTGTGGAGTAGGTGAATGAATGAGTGAAGGAGAGGATGAATGGATGAGGAAATAAATAAATGGACGATGGATGTAGTGGCACAGGAAATGAGTGTAGGAGAGGGTGAATGAATGAATGAAGAGATGGTTGAATGACTGTAGTACAGATGGTGAGGTATAGTGAGTGAATGAATGAGAGGATGATTGAATGGAGAAGGGATGCAGTGAATGAAGGTAAGAATGAATGAATGAACGAATGAATGGGATAGTTATTCAGTGGTACAGGGAGTGAATGGATGAGTGGAGGAGGGATGCTGTGGCGGCGTGAGTTAAAGGATTGGGTAGATGGGTGGAAGATGAAGGGAGTGGTAAGGGGGGTAAGTGGAATAATGGGAGGGATGTTATAATAGTTAACCATGTAAATCATCATCATCATCATCATCATCACCATCACCCTCTTCCCCACCAATACATGAGGTAGGAATCCAAATCAATTAACAGAAAGACCTCAGGTGGGAGAAACACCACCAGGTATCCCAATAAAATGATCCCACATCCATCTACTCATCTCCCAAGTCTTCGATATTCTTAGCTCCATCTTACAGACTCGACGATTCACACAAATATTTCCTTTAGTACTACCTATGTGATTATTCTGCTGACTGGTACATTTAGAGGGGTAGAGTCCTTGTCACATGCCTCTCCAATACTTACTTCATCTGTCCATCTCTTTTATTAATCACTTTATATGCTTCCTCGACATCCATCTCTCTCTTATCCACACACTCACCAACGCCACCACATCCATCCATCGTCTTGGCCTTCCACATCGTCTGACCACTCCATCATCCACCCTTAATCAGTAATCTTCCTTCATCCACATCTTCCGCTAATCTTCACATCTCCTACCCAAATAGCCAACGTACATCTCTAAACAGCACCATATATATTGCTGTCCCTCTTAATGTCACTCCAGCGTCACATATCCATACGTAAATGTCAGCAATAACAAGCGTGAGATGTGGCAGTGTGAGGGGCGTCTTAGTGGCAGTGTCTTCTAGTGTTTTCTATGTCTTAAATTTTCCTCTGAAGAAAGTAATAGCAGGAGACTGGAATGGATAGATGGAGATTATTTGGGTTAATTAGAGTGGTGTGTGTGTGTGTGTGTGTGTGTGTGTGTGTGTGTGTGTGTGTGTGTGGTATATATTTTTAGCTGCCATGTCGTGTCGTCTGGCATGCATGACACCGCTTCCCTCTCATGCATTTCCTGGATGCTTTTGTGTCAGGTCTCGTTTTTTTTTTTTTTAAGTGTGTGGAAGTATGATCATGATATTTTGAAGGAAATATTTTGCTTCATTATACCTTGTGAAGCGCTGGGAAGAGGGTGATTGAGTGAGGTGGAGAATAAGAGATGAATGGGTAAAACAGGTGAATAGGGAAATGAACGGAAGGTGAATGAGTAAAGCGGCTGAGTGAGAGTGAAAAAGAAGGTGGATAATGAGTAGGTAGTCGAGATAGAAAGAGTGTGAGAGGAGTGTAGAGACAGTGAATAATCGTTTGAAGGTGAATATAACAGACACCAGAGCGCATACCTCCGCCAATGCCATTGCCATTAAAAAGGATCCGGAGTCGGATCCTTGGATGTAGGATCCGCATCCGGATCAGCCCCCAAATTTAATCAATTCTTTCTCGGTCCGTGGCTCACTTCTCCACAAAGTTTCATTGAAATTCATTGAAAACTTTTGGAGATGTGCGGGATACTCCGGATCCGTCCCCAAATTTAATCATTTCTTCCTTGGCCCATGGCCCACCCTTCCACAAAATTTCATCAAAACCGTTCATAACTTTTTGAGTAATCCTGCTAACAGACAGACAAACAGACCAACGCTGGGTAAAACCTAACCTCCTTGGCGACGGTAACAAGGGATGAATGAATCAGTAGTGAGATGATGGAGTGAATAACAGAACGTGATGGTGAATGTAAAGAAGAGGTGAATGAGTAAGTACCAAGATGAAAGACACAATGAATGACAGCTGGTGCCAGTGAATGTAATTATAAAGAAGTGGTGGTTGAGTATTATATAGAGTTGGTTGAACTTGTGAAGGGTTGTTTAGATGGTAACCAGGATACAGCGCTTGACACTTCACTGGGGGGGGAGGGGGATGAAGGAGGAGGAGGGTGGGGGTGAATATTGATGTACCCCTCCTTCTCTTCCTCTCCCCCTCCCCAACTCCCCCACCATCTGCCCCCCCTCCACGTCTTCTCCATCTTCTCTTGCTTGCCTCTCCTCCCTCCCCCTGTTCCTCTTCCTTCTCTCCAGCAACTCTCTCTCTCTCTCTCTCTCTCTCTCTCTCTCTCTCTCTCTCATTTCCCCTATCTGTCTACCTACTCCTCTTCGTCAGCCTCCTACCCCCTCTTTTTTCCCCCTTCCCCTCTTCTTTATCATCTTTCCTTCTTCTCTCCTCCTCCCCTTCTTGTCGTTCTCTCCACCTTCCCTCTTTCTTCCTTCATCTTCTCTCTCAGTCTCCTCTCCTCCTTTCCCCCACCCTCTCGTACCTCCATCCTCTTCGTTTCCTCCATCTCTTCCTCCCTTTTCCTTCACCTCAGTCGTTCTCCTCCCCCTCCCTTCATCATCCTATCTTCCCCTCTTTATCTCCATCCCCCTCTTCCCTCCCTCTTCATTTGCACCCCCCTCCTCCCTCCCTCTTTATTTCCACCCCCCTCCTCCCTCCCTCTTTATTTCCATCCCCCTTCTCCCTCCTCCTTTATCTCCAACTGTCTCCTCCCTCCCGCTTCATCTCCATCCCCCTCCTCCCTCCCTCTTTCTCTCCAGACTCCTCCCCTCTCGCTCTTCTCACCCAGTATATAAGTAGATACAATATTTTAGGTGAGCTGGATAGGTAGATACAATATTTTAGGTGAGCTGGATAGGTAGATACAATATTTTAGGTGAGCTGGATAGGTAGATACAATATTTTAGGTGAGCTGGATAGGTAGATACAATATTTTAGGTAAGCTGGATAGGTAGATGCAATATTTTAGGTAAGCTGGATAGGTAGATACACTTAAACTTGGCCTAAAACTGCCATCTCTCCGAATCCCGAGCTTTAGCAAGATAAAAAACACTAGAATATGGCGCTAGTCACGAAGAAGTTCCGTGGAGTGGATGCGGAGCCTTAGCATTTGGCTTTTTCTGCCACTGAGCTACGTGAAATGAGCTGCAAAAGGACGAAAACCTGGGTCAAGTTAAGGTGAATGGGGTACAGCTGTCTGCCTGTGTTTTAAGATATAGTGCAGTTAAATTTATCGACGGTATAAATATTATTTTCGTAATTATTACGTATAATGAATAAGTAAATAAATAAATGAGAAATACCCGGTACAGTCTGAAAAAAGTGTACCTTCTGTTTACTGTACAATCGCTGAAAAGTAACGCAGGATAAATTACTTAGCACAGTACTGTGACACTAATCACACACACACACACACACACACACACACACACACACACACACACACACACACACACCGTCATGCGTGTGTGTGTGTGTTATCATTCTCTAGTTCTCCTGCACATTATACCTGCATAAACAGGTAATTATAAATCCAAATATAGCTGAGAGAGAGAGGGAGTGTTTGTGTGTGTGTGTGTTTGTCGTCAAGGGTTATTTGAGATTAGGGTTTCTCTCTCTCTCTCTCTCTCTCTCTCTCTCTCTCTCTCTCTCTGTCCACGCGCCTCACGTCCTCCCACTCACACAATGTAATTCACTAACTCGCTCACATCGGCCTAATTGCCCAACTCTCTCTCTCTCTCTCTCTCTCTCTCTCTCTCTCTCTCTCTCTCATGTCACGGTTTTGGCACTCATACCCACCATCCTCTTTATCCTACACTACAAATATTCAGATCAGGTGTTACTGTATTTATTTATTTATTTACTTATTTATCTTAGGAGAGGGATAGAAATTCTCCTATTCTTCCCAGCAACATGTAGGATCGAACTCGCGACCACACAGTCCCCCATTGCACCTCTAACACTCATCCACTCTCACTCACTACCTCCGCCAGCGAAATTGGAGGAGGTTATGCATTCGCCCGTGTGTGTGTGTGTGTGTGTGTGTGTGTGTGTGTGTGTGTGTGTGTGTCTGTCTGTCTGTCCGTCTGTCTACAAGATATCTCAGGAAATTGTTATCGGAATAAATTGACTTCCGGTGGAGAGGTTGGCAGTGGGTCAAAGAAGAGTTGCTTAGATTTTGAGGTGGATCCGGATAAAAGAATAAATCATAACTTATATTGGCGTCGGTGGGGGTATGCCTTCTCTGAGATTGTGTAAATAGGGCAGGCTGAGACCGTAGAATTAATTACCTTCGCCATTGACGTTAGAAGGAGGCTGGTTAATAATTCATAAAATATATTGGCTTTGGTGGAGGTATGCATCCTGTGAGACTCTCTTGTTGACTCATATACAGTCTCTCCTACTCAGAGGTATCGATTCTCTCTCTCTCTCTCTCTCTCTCTCTCTCTCTCTCTCTCTCTCTCTCTCTCTCTCTCTCTCTCTCTCTCATTCTGGCACTCACTGACTCACCCTTCGTCTGACTCACTCATTCACTCCACTATTTCCACACTCATCATTTTAGTCATTCATCTTTCACTTCCTTCATTCACAAACTCCAGTATTTACAGTACCTTAATTCACTTCTCATTCACTAATTCTTTCATTCGTAAATTCTTAGTGCATTTTATCAATTTTTATTTTATCTTTTTCGTTTTATCTATTTCATTTTATCTTTTTTTTTCATCTCTTTTTTTTTTTTGTGTTCAGATATAATCACTTTTTTTTTTTGGATACTTTTTCGTTCACTAATACTACGGCTTTCACGTTTTCTTCTTTCATTCTTCGTTTTCTTTTTCACCTTTTCATTCATCCGGGCCATTTTGTGTGTGTGTGTGTGTGTGTGTGTGTGTGTGTGTGTGTGTGTGTGTGTGTGTGTGCGTTTTTAAGATTTGTCGTTTCCTGTATTTTCCTTCATTTTTTCCTCTTCTGTTATCATTGTCTTTTTTTCCTTCTGTTATAATATGCGTTCCTCTGCTCTCTCTCTCTCTCTCTCTCTCTCTCTCTCTCTCTCTCTCTCTCTCTCAACGTTTTCACAGTTATACCTCTTTTCCTCTCCTCTCTCACTATTTCCTCTCACAACACTCCTCCCTCTCCCCCTCCCCCTTCCTCCCTCCCTCCCTCCCTCCCCCTTCCTCCTTGCCCTTCCCCCTCCTCCTTCCTTCTTGCCCTTCCTCCCCTCCCCCTCTCGTGTCAACAGTGGGAGGGGGAGGGAGGGGAAGGGAGGGGTAAGAATCAACAGTAGCCAGGTGAGGTGCTTATTATGACGTCACTGCTACGTCACACCCTCTCTGACGTCACAACCTCTATCATCACGTCGTTAAGGGCTAGTGTGTCGTGTTTTTTCTTCCGCCTCTGAACCTTATTGATGGTGGTGTTGGAGTTATCTTACCTCAACACGATTATTATTATTATTATTTCCCTTTAGTCAAGCAGTAGATAAGTGTGCCTACCATCCACTCACTCAGTGTAGCGCTGTCTTAAGGTGACCACACAGAATGACAGGCCAAATAATTCTGTGTAATCCAGAACAGTTTAATTTCACCTCGGTATTAAATTTCGGGTCATGTGGTTAGATATTCCCATGTGTTATTAGAAAGTTGTGAATTGAATAAACTTTTCTGGCGGAAGCAAGAATTGAATACAGAACCACATCATCGCTCTGAAGTGGTTGAAATGGAGAGAGCGATTGCGGAAGTACATACATACATACACATCCCTCCCTCCTTCCATCCATCCATCCATACGTACATACACACATAGATACACACATACCTCCCTCCTTCCCCTCATCCATCCATCCATCCATCCATACACCCATCCGTCCCTCCTATCCATCCATATATAGGCCTACATGATGAAAATGATGATGATGATGATGATAGTTCTAGTGCAATTGTGTGTTACATTTTTACGCCTTTAGCTCCTGTAGTGGTAGAAATAGGATGATGATGATGATGGTGAATTGTGTGATTGATGATGATGATGAATTGTGTGATTGATGATGATGATGATGAATTGTGTGATTGATGATGATGATGAATTGTGTGATTGATGATGATGATGAATTGTGATTGATGATTATGATGATAAATTGTGTGATTGATGATGATAATGAATTGTGTGATTGATGATAATGGTGATGATGATGATGATGATGAACTGTGTGATTGATGACTGTCGTGTGGACTGTCATGAACTTTGTAGTGATTGATGTTGTAATGAGAGTTGTTGTATGGCACTTCTCTCCCCCGCTACTTAATGACCTCCCCCTCTCTCTCTCTCTCTCTCTCTCTCTCTCTCTCTCTCTCTCCACTACAACTGCCACTCCCCCTTCTTTTCGTCCCTGACCCCTTCTTTCCTCCCCCCTCCCCTCCCCTCTCCCTTCATTTAACCCCCACCCTTTCTTCTCTCCCCCTCTCTTCCTGCTACTCCCCCACCCTCAGTACCCACCCCTCCTCCTCCTTCCCATCACCACTCCACCAATTTTACTCCCCAACCCCCTGTTCTCCCCAATTCCACCCAACCCCACCTCTTCTTTCCTCTCCCCTCCTCTCTATCACTTATCCTACCCTAATCCTCCACCCCTTCCTTACCTCCCCTTTTCACCCCACCTTTCTCCCCCCTGCTTTCTCCCCGGCGCTCCACCCCATTTTTACCTTCTACCTACATCCCTATCCTACCTTACTTCCTCCTCCTCCTCCTCCTCCTCCTCCTCCCCCTCCCACCAGGTGTACAGGTAAGAACTATTTAACAGGTGTGTAATTAAGCTCCCTGCGTGACACACCTCCTACTTCCTGTCAATACCGTGTCACCTTATATACCTCTACCTCTTTTTACCTTACATGGACCTCTTTTTACCTCATATAGACCTCTTTTTACCTCTTAGATACCTCTTTTTACGTCCTTTATACCTCTTTTTACCTGCAATATACCTCTCAAATACCTCTTTTTTACCTCTCTTTACCTCTTTTATACCTCTTTTATACCTCTTTTTACCTCTTTTATTCCTCATTTTACCTCTTCAGTACCTCTTGTTACCTCATATACCTCATTTTACCTTATATACCTCTTTTTACCTCTTATGAACCTCTTTTTTCCTCTTATATACCTCTTTCTACATCATATATCTCCTTTCTCCTCTTATCTCTCTCTCTCTCTCTCACACACACACACACACACACACACACACACACACACACACACACACACACACTTCTTTTAAGACTCATATCTACGTCGTTCCTTCCTCCACCTCTCATTTTTTTTA
>NC_137015.1:3539319-3574319 GCF_032717465.1 Coenobita brevimanus
CGTACACAAACATCGACATACACAGTCACACTTGTGCGTCCCAGAAACCGGTGGAATTTCTCACACACACACACACACACACACACACACACACACACACACGTCGTCATGAGCGCCGGGCATAAATTTCCTACTGGCCATAATACGGTTAACATCAATCCCACCGTCGCACCCCATGAACCCGGATTTCTCCTACGCCAACGCTGCAATTTTGCCAACACCCCCCTTCACTGTGTTTTGAATTTAATTCCCGTATTTTCGTACCTCGTCCTTTCGTATATCATCGTCAATTAACCTCAAACGTTGGTTATTTATGCCTTTCGTTAGTTTTTTTGGTTGCATACGGGATTTATAAAGGATTCGATGCTTTGTTTTTTTGCATGCGATCCGACACCACTTCGTCTTTCCCTCTATGATTTCAATTCACTTATACTCCACCTCACCTCTATGCCTATCACCTTTAATTCTGTAGATACGTTGCTTATGTATTTATTATTTTGAACTATGTGGATACGTTATTTATGTATTATTTTGAACAGATTATGTGGATACGTATTTTGAAAGCGTTATCGTAGTGCTATTTTGACGTGGTAGGCGATATCTGACAACTCAGCTTTAACTTCCCGCTCAAATTCTACTCCTCTCCCCCCTCCCCTCATCTCTCCCCAACCCCCATCACGGCCGAGAAAATTAATCCCGAGAATACCCCTAAATAGATAGAAATTGACGGCTGGGATGGGGAGGATGGGAGGGGAGTGAAAGAAAAGGGGGCGCCAATGAGAATAATCAGGGAGGATAAACAAAGATGGCCGCCACTCCTCCCTTCCCGCCACCCGCCCTCCTCCACCTCCTCCTCCCGCAACGTATTTATAAACCTTCTTACGCTTATTTTGTGTATAAATTTGATTATATATGCTTTTTTCTTAGTCTTATTAATATTATAGCCAAACTAGAGTGGATATTAAAGTGGGATAGTACTAAAAACCTTGATAGTTATAAAATGGCTTGCAGACTTAGTATATCCTGCTGCCTGGTTAATATGCTTTATAAATTCGACTCCTGCAGCCCCACGTTGCCATGACAACACTGTAAACAAAATCCTCGTGCCAGCGCTGCGGTTAATTTTTCCCATTGGTCGCTGTTATTAATGTTTTTATTGCTCCTCTCACAGCGTATCATGTTTTTCCAGTTCTTGTTGTCATCTTTGTAAATAATGCTAGGTTTGACGTCATCAGGTACATTTTATATCATTTATTTGTGTTATTTATTGGAGTAATTGGCATCAGATACACCTGAGTTTATTTATTAACGCCTATAATTCTCCTAGTTATTCTAAATGTATATTATAAATCGCGTCTGTATTATAATTATCAGTTTTATAATTATGTATAGTATTGCCGTTTTCATTATTATTTATTTTCTGCCCTAAATTATTGCTCTTCAGATAATTTGGTTATATTCACACGTGTCATTATTTTTATATAATTATTTGTATGGTTATTCATTATTATTATTATTATTATTGTTGTTGTTGTTTGTTCCCCACGGTGTAATATTAGGCTCATTAATGTTGTTGTTGTTGTTGTAGCCATGGTGTTTTTGATTATCTGCCTCCTCCCTCCCCTCCCCACTCCCCACCACCACTACTCCTACTACAACTCCTACTACTACTACTACTACTACTTCTGCTATTACTACAACTGCTACTACTACTACTACTACTACAACAGCTACTACTACGGCCATAACTACTACCACAACTATTACAACAACAATAACTGCTACTACTACTACTACTACTACTTTCCATAGTCTCTCTCCTCCACCCCTTCCACATCCACTCTTTACTACGCCTTCCATCCCCCTCCTCCACTTCCCCTTACCCTTCCCCTCAGCTACCCTTCCCTCCCTTCCCCCTTCCCTCTCCATAAACCTCACACCACCCCTCCCCTCGCTCTAACCTCCTCCCCCTCTCCCCTCCACTGTCTTCCCCTCCCCCTCCCCCTCCCCTCTACCTTCCCTCCAACTCTCCCCTCGTTCCTGTCCCCTCCCCCTCCTCATTATCCTCTTCCTTCTCTCCGTTCCCCTCCTCCCCTCCCTTCCCCCTTTCATCTTCACATCCTGTTTTCCTTTCTCCCCATCCCTACCCTCTCTCTCTCTCTCTCTCTCTCTCTCTCTCTGTGTGTGTTGGGCTATAATGGGCATCGTTATGTAGCAATGGGTTCAGAGAGAGAGAGAGAGAGAGAGAGAGAGAGAGAATTAGGCTGTGCGTAGGTGCTGGCATAATATTCTGTGTGTGTGTGTGTGTGTGTGTGTGTGTGTGTGTGTGTGTGTTTTGGACAAGGGCGTGCATGGATTTAGGTGTAAGATCAGGGTGTGTAAGTGTGAGAGTAAAGGTGTGAACGTGTGTGTGTGTGTGTGTAGGGGTGGGGGGGGAGGGCTGCATTAAAGTCTACGGACCTGAATACCCTTTGTGTAGGGGACGTGAGCGCCAGGAGGAGGGGAAGGGGAAGGGGAATGGAAGAAGAAGGGGAAGGGGGGAGTAAGGAGAAGGGAAGAGGAAGGGGGGGAGTAAGGGGAATGGGAGAGGAGCGGTAGAGTGAGGGGAAGGGAAATAGGAAAGAGGAGTGGAGAGTGAGGGGAGGTAAGTGAAAAGGGGAGAGGAAGGAGTGTGGGAGGGATAGGAAGAGAATTAGAGGGGGAAGGAGAGATAGTGAAGGAAAAGGAGACAGGGGGGGGGGAGAGGAAGATGGAGAGGGAAGGAAGAGTGGGGAGAAACAGGGAGGGAGGGAGGGAGGAGGTATGGTGAGGGAGAATGAAGTAGGTTAAGGAAGAGAAAGGAGAGAGAGAGCACAGGGGTAGGGAAGTGAGTGTAAGTGTGTCAAGGAGAGAGAGAGAGAGAGAGAGCGTGCTGTGTAATTAGTAACTGAGCCATTGTATTACTGAGTTAATTAATTACTCAGCCAAACACTAATTTCATTTATATTCACTTAAGTCTTTCTCATCTAACCCCATCACGCTTGTTATTATTATTATTATTATTATTATTACTATTACTACTACTACTGTTGTTTTTGTATTGAGGCGCCAGCGTTAATTTTCTCTGTCTGTCTGTCTGTCTCTCTCTCTCTCTCTCTCTCTCTCTCTCTCTCTCTCTCACACACACACACACACACACACACACACACACACACACACACACACACACACAAGGTAGATAGTGATAATCTACTCCGACCTTTCTCCACCAGTCCCACCTAAGGCAAGGGGTAATGAAACATGGCATGACAGGTCCGTAGAGTTTATTTTTTCCCCGCATTGTCTTTCACTGCAAATCTATTCTCTCTCTCTCTCTCTCTCTCTCTCTCTCTCTCTCTCATGTAATAATATTTTCAAGGTCATACCACACCGCACCAGTCACGACACTCCTCCATCCCTCCCCCCTTCTCTCTCTCTCTCTCTCTCTCTCTCTCTCTCTCTCTCTCTAATATACCTGTGATTCTTCTAGTTTTCTTTGTCTTCCCTTTTTTATCTTCCTTCCTTCCTTCCTTCCTTCCTTCCTTCCTCGTCTCATTCTCTTTCCCTTCCCCCCCTCCCTCCCCTCCCTCTACTTACCCACCTACTTACTTGCCTACCTACATGTGTTTTTGTCACGAAATCTCTCATCCTTCCTTGTTCGATACTTACCTTCCTTCCTACCTACCTACCTACCTGCCTACTTTCATGCTGTCCTTACCTGCCTACCCACTTTGTTTTATCCCCACCTATTATTTTACCTGTCTGACTGTCTTATCTACACTACCTGACTGCCTTCCTTCCTTTCCTTCCTTCCTTCCTTTCCTTCCTTCCTTCCTTTCCTTCCTTCCTTCCTTTCCTTCCATTCTTCCTTCCTTCCTTTCCTTCCTTCCCTCCTTCATTCCGTCCTTCCTTTCCTTCCTTCCT
This sequence comes from Coenobita brevimanus, assembly GCF_032717465.1. Classification (NCBI taxonomy): domain Eukaryota; kingdom Metazoa; phylum Arthropoda; class Malacostraca; order Decapoda; family Coenobitidae; genus Coenobita; species Coenobita brevimanus. The sequence continues at coordinate 3,543,262 of NC_137015.1, forward strand.
TCCTACCTTTTTTTTCTCTCTGTCCCTATTCCACCTAAATATTCCTCCCCATTCTCACTACCCCTACAACTTCCTTTCCAACTTACCCATTCACTCTCCCACATTTATGCCTCACTTCCTTCTTCCTTCCCTTCTTCCTGTTATCTCTTCATTTCCTTCCTTCTCTCCCTTTTCTTCCTCTCTCCCTGCTTTCCTCCATACCCTCTCCCTCTCCCTCGTTCTTCCTCCACTTCCCGGTTTTCTCCCTCCCTCCATCCCTTCCGTTTCTTCTCCTTCTCTCCTCCCCCTCTCCCTCTTTACTCTCCTTTTCTTCCTTCATGGCCATTCTCTCTCCTTCCCTTCCATCTTCCCTTATCCTCTCTCCTTCCGTAACCCTTTCTCTCCTTCCTTCCCATGTTCTCTTCTCTCCCTGTCTCCTTCCTCCCCATCCTCCCTCCTCTCCCTCCCTCCCTCTTTCCCTCCATCATCTCTCATCTGCCTCCTTCCCTTGGCCAACAGTCAGTAGTTATCATGTATACACACTGTGGCCAGTTAATACACTGCATACATACACACGCACAGGCACATAACCTCACACACACACTCACACGCACCTAAAACATACACAAACACAAACAGACTGCTAGACAAACACATACATAGACACACATACACACAGGTATACAGGTACACTTGTGCTCACGTACACACTGACACATATGCAAATACATACATACACACGCTCACGCGGTTACTCACACGCAAACATGCCGATAACTCACACACGCACAGTCATGCCTCGAGTGTTCAGACATGCATGTAGACATACATGCATACAGACATAAATCAATACATACATTCATGGACTCGCGTATACACACACACACACACACACACACACACACACACATACAGTATATATATACAGACTATGGCCACCTATCGCTATACATAGTACTTTTATTCTACACAGTCACATCAACAATATTCCACCACAAAGATTTATATAAGAACAGTTGAGTAAGGCCAACGTATTTTCATATACACATTTACACACATAACACAGGCCAAGTCACATTTACACGCACACACTTACGGTCTGGCTCGCACGCCCACACACGGACGGATATAAATTGACAGATGAAGCACACACACACACACACACACACACACACACACACACACACACACACACACACACACACACACACACACACACACACACACAGTGACGTGTATGCGGACATAGTCACATAAATCACATGGAAACCGAATGTACACCTACTTCTACATACACAGACACCCACGCACATGCAGGTACACATTCACACACAGATTTGACCCACCTACGCACACACACACCCTGACATTCCGTGCTGGCCTAACCTTACCTAATTTTGCCATAACACACACGAGGCTTTCTGTCACTCTCCTCACATAGGCTTTTCCCTGCTTTTTCATGCGCTGTCTCCTCTTTCCCTTTCTTTTCCTTCCCTTGCCCTCCTTCCCCTTCCCTTCCCTTCCCTTCCCTTCCATGGAATTCAGATGTATTTATTTCTTTTCCCCTCCCCTCCTTTCGCTTCCTTGCTTTTCTCCTCATTTATCGTCTCTTCCCTTCCCTTCCCATTCCTCGTACTCCAAGCCCTTCCCTTCTCAACCCTACCCTTCCTTTCCCCGGCTTGCCTTACCCTTCCCTACCCAATCCTACCTCTCCTTTCGCCTTCCTTCCTTCCATTCCCGTGCCAAACCATCTCTAACCTTCCCTACCGTGCGTTTTTCTTCCCTTTCCTTTGCAATCTTTATCATGCCCTTTCCTTCTCTATGCAAACCTAACCTAACCTAATCTAACCCTACCTAACCCAGTTTCACCTCGGCATTCCTCCCTCTACCATCTAATCATTCACACCCCTTCCCCCTCCCCCTCCCCTCCAACACCCCTTCCCGTTGCCCCCACCCCAGCCCTCCACTACTCAACCCGACATTATGCCCTACATCAACGTTACGTCCGGATTAGGTAGTGGTCATTTCTACAACTGCGTATGATAGGGGAGAATGGAGAGTTGGGGAGAGGGGAGAATGGAGGGGGAAAATGGGGTTTCAGGGATGGGGAGAAGGAATGGGAAAAGTAGGGGGGGGAGTGTGGTGTTTGGGGAGTATTGGGGTAATAGGAAAGGGGTAGGAGGGTGGGGAAGGGGGAAGATGGAAGGGTGAAGGGGATAGGGAGTGAGAATATGGGAAGGGGAGAAAGGAGAGGGGGAAGACGAGTGGGGGCGGGTTGGAGGGTGGGGATTAGCGATGAGGAAGGAGTAGTGGGAGAAAATGGAGAAGAAAGAAGAGGAGGGGAGAGGAGGTGGAGAAGGGAAGAGAAAAGAGGGAAAAGAGGAGACTAGAAGAGGATGGGTTGAAATAAGGAATGGGGAAGGGGAGGGGAAATGGGTAAGGGGGAGTTGGGTAGGAGAGAAGGAGGGGAAGGAAAGGAAGGAGTAGGGGAGAAGGAAGAGAAATAGGTAAGGGGGAATAGGGTAGGAGAGGAAATGGGGAAGGAAGGGGAGGAGGAGCAAGGGAGGGGGAAATGAAATAGGGAAGAGGGAGTAGCAGGAGAGGAGATGGGGAGGGGAACACGATAGGGGTAAATTAGAGAGGGGGAGGAGAAGCAAGAGGATGATACGGGGGGGGGGGAGAGAAGAGGTGATAATGAGGAAGGAGGAGGAGGAGAGGGAAGAGAAAAGGAGGAAAGGAGGATTCTAGTATCATTACCAAGGCTTTACATCATAAGGAAGGAGCCATCTACCTGTAATTAGCTCCCCCCCCCTCACCTCACCTACCTTCACCTTTCATTAGTCAGATTAGGCCAGATTGGGGGAGGGGCACAGAGGAGGGTCATTATGTTTTTAATGATAATGTTTGGGGGTCGCTTGATTAGGTTGCAGTGCTGATGGCTGTGTTTGGATATGTGTGTGTGTGTGTGTGTGATATGGTAGTGTGGTGGTGTTTAGTTGTATGACAGGTGATGTGAAAGTTGTGTGTGTGTGTGTGTGATATGGTAGTGTGGTGGTGTTTAGTTGTATGACAGGTGATGTGAAAGTTGTGTGTGTGTGTATGTGTGTGCGCGCGTGTGTGTTTTAGCTTGTATCCTTTCATGTTTTCATTATTTAACGTCCCAGTTTCTTTTTTCTTAAACCCTTCTCCGTATTTTTTTGGTTTGTCGCTGTGTTTTCAATTTGTACGTTTTTTTTTCTTTTCTTTTTTCCTTATACATTAATCTAGCTCCATGCAAGGTGACGTGGAGGGACTGAGCGATATCCTCCTCCACCTCCTCCTCTTCCTCCTCCTCCTTCTCCTCCTCCTGCATCGCTCTCCTTCCCTCACAGTTCCTATCTCTTCCTTCACATCCCAGTTCTCTCTCTCTCTCTCTCTCTCTCTCTCCCTCTCTCTCTCTCTCTCAGTCAGTCTTCCATCTCTTATACTTAATCTTCCTAATCCTACTTAAACGGGTGTTGCAGAAGTCAATTTGTGTACTTAAAACATTGCCCGTACACTTAAGTAGCCCCTCACTCACACACACACACACACACACACACACACACACACACACACACCATTACACAGCTTTGCACTTCCCCTCCCCCCTACACCACCGGGTCATACCACTCCACACCAGGGCGCCACTACCCCCCCCCCTCCTTCATACTGGCACCATGGCATTACACCACACCACACCACACTACACACCACACCACACTGCAGCGCAGCGCAGCGCACCGCACCACACCACACCACACCACACCACACCCGGTATATGAACACACAGTAGCAACACAGTAAAGGAGACGGGCAGTAAGTTAAGTTAGAGTTACGTGAGGACTTATGCAACCTTCCTACTCTCTCTCTCTCTCTCTCTCTCTCTCTCTCTCTCTCTCTCTCTCTCTCTCTCTCTCTCCCCTTCACTTCCTGGTCAGATATGCCTCATTTCCTTAGGGCGCCCTTCCCTCAGCCTTGACCACCTAAAATAATAATAATAATAATAGTTGTAGTAGTAGTAGTGGTAGTAGTAATAGTAATTGTAATAGTAGTAGTGGTTGCAGTAATAATAGTAGTAGTAGTAGTAGTAATAATAGCAATAATAATAACTTAATAATGATAATAATAATAATAATAATAATAATAGCAATAATAATGATAATGATAATAATAATAATAATAATGACACCAGCCCTTAGTATGCCCCCCCAGCCCTCCTTTAGGCTTCAGTGGTCATCCCAGCCCTCTTTTCAGCCCTTAACAGCCCACATCAGCCCTCACCCCCTCTTTACCTCCTCTCTCTCTCTCTCTCTCTCTCTCTCTCTCTCTCTAACCCTCATTCCTTTTTTCCTCTCATTTGACTCATTCCCTCCCCTTATTCTTCCCCATTTTCCCCTCCTTCCTTCTTTCACTATCCCCATTTACCCCTTTCCCTTCCCATCATTCTTTCCTCCCCTACCCTTCTTCCCCACTTCCGCTTCCTCCCCCACACTCCTACTCCCTCTACTCGTCATTCTTTCCTCCCCTCCCCTTCCCCACTTCCGCTTCCTCCCCCACACTCCCCCTACTCCCTCCTCCCCTGCGTCTTGAAGGTGTATGCTCTCCTCATCTTCCTCCCTGTCTTCCTCCCTCCCTGATCTCCCTCCCTCCCTGATTATTCTCACCTTCACCGCCCTACCTTTACCTGTGCGCCTACCTGTACGCCTTCCTTGATTGATTTCTCTATTACCTGATTATGCGTGGTACCTTCTCTTCTTTTGTTTGCTTTTTCTTTTGTTTTTCCCCTAAATTTAGTTTTTTTCACCTCTTACCTCGATTTTTTTTTTTTTTTTTTTTTTGTATCTTGGATTACTTCGAAACTGGTATCACACACACACACACACACACACACACACACACACACACACAAGGGTGGTCGGGGTAAAATACACATTATTTCGGTAGCCTATCCCCAGCCCCCCGTGCGGCTATAAATGGGTGTTATGGGGGTGGGTACCAGGTCATCTTACTTGCCAATCAGGTGGTTTAGTGGGTAGGGTGAAGGTCAGGGGCCATCCCCGCATCGATTGGAATCCCTAAGAGCTGGTTAAGGGATAGTCGGTCTTGCAGTGCCACCTGGGGCGTGAGCGGGTCACCTTCCCTAATCCTCTTTCGTACTTTATGCGTGGCGCTGGAGAGGGACGCCTTCTCGCGGTGGCACTGACTTAACTGGGCTGCTTCACTGCCTGGTTGTGGAAACGTCCCCACTACTGGGTACATATTCATATGAAGCTGGGGTTACCAGTACAACAACTAATACAGAGTATAGCATATTTATTAACGTTTTGTTATGGTATACATAATTATCTATGTGTGTATGTTTATATGTTGGACATACTTCATATATGTTAAGTTTTACAAAACGTAACAATTATTAGCGTTTTCCATATTGGTATGTATGTGTATGTCTATACATATACAGTATATATATATATATATATATATATATATATATATATATATATATATATATATATACACATATATATACATATATATATATATATATACATATATATATATATATACATATATAGTATCTATATATATATATATATATATATATATATATATATATATATATATACATGAATGTTCATGCCTACAGTATGTATGTGCGTGGGTGTGTTCACGTGCTGAATTCCCAAAACATTCTAAGTATGGGCGAAATAGCGAGCTGTAAAATAACGTGGGTTAGGTCATGTAAGTCTCATTTTAACAAAGCTTCCAGCAAAACCAGCTTCTGGGTAAGCGTATTTTTAGGCACTAGGGTCACTGACAGCATCAGTTTGATAAGCTTTGTATTATGCATAGTACAGTGATGGAAAGCTTGAGTGGCGAAAGGATGAAGGCTGGAGGTTGGATTCAGTGGCCAGTTTCTCTTAGTTTGTGGATCTGTTTTGTTATCCAGTTGAATTAGTGGGAAGATGAGTTAGGATGATGATGATGATGGTTAGATGCACAGGTAAGGATATGTAGATGTAGGTGAACAGACAGATACGTAGGTAGGTCGGTGGGTATGTATAGACAGGTAAGTTGATAGGTAAATCGGAAGATGGGTTGAAAGATAGGTAGGGAGGCAGGTATGTACAGAGGTAAATGTGAAGGCAACAGAAATAGACTTGTAATTATTTGGTAGATAGCAAAACAGATAAATAGATAAGTATATAGGTAATGAGGGAAGAATATGAATAGGAAGGTAGGTAGGTAGGTAGGTATACAGGTAAGTAGGTAGAAAGACTGATAAGGTAAGTAGGCAGATCAGTAATTAGGTTAGACTTATAAACGTGTGTGAATAAAAAATGTAGGAACTTACTATAATTAGAGATCCAGGTAGTGATAGACAGTAGAGAGAAAAATAGATAGGCAGATGAGTCGAAGTTCTAAGCTAGTGGGGCAGGATAGGAGGCAGAAGTAGTCAGGTAGGTAGTCAGGTGTGTAAATACAGGTAAGTAGGTAGGCTTATATGAAGAGATGTATTTACCGGAAGCAAGGCAGGTAGGTGAGAAAGACTAAATCATATAAAGACACAATTACTGATATAAGATGTAGGAGGACGTGTAGGTAATTAGGAAGGTAAGTAAATAGGTAGGAAGGTGCAAACAGTCGATACAGGTAGGCAGGATTTTTAGTGTAGGCAGAGAGTTGGGTGGGGAGGCAGGCAGGAAGAGAGTTAGGCAGGTGTAGTCGATAGAGTTAGCCAGGCAGGCACACATCAACACGCACTTATCGTATATAACGCGAGTGTAGGCGGAGATTTAGGTTCGGAGGTAGGCATGTGCATAGAGTCGATACAGCGGTGAGGCAGTATCTTAAACATGCAAGGGTAGGCAGATGGAGGTGGAAAGCTAGGCAGGCAGGTAGGGTCATAGGGTCATCACAGGTAGGTAGGTAGGTTAGTGGGTGCAGGAGGAAAGGTATTTAGGCAGGTAGAAATGGTGAATATGTAGGCAGGCAGGTAAGAAGGAATACAAGCAGATGAAGGAAAAGGTAGGCAGACAGAGTCAGTTAGGAAGGACAGGCAAGCTGGTAGGAATTTAGGAGAGGAGACAGGTGGGTAAGCAGACAGGTAAGAAGACAGGCAGAAAGGAAAGCAGTAAATGAGAGGTTTAGAGAAGAGATTACAAGTAGGTAGAGATGGAGGTATGTAGAAAAGCAGGTAGGAAGACAGGCAAGCAGGTAGGCAGGTAGGTAGGAAGGTAGGCAGGAAGATAGGCAGGCAGGTAGGCAGGAATGCAAGCAGGTGTAGGAATTTAAATGGACACTGACATTGACCGGGTTGTGATACCATGCTGAGCCCCTGTGTCTGATTGCTCTCTCTCTCTCTCTCTCTCTCTCTCTCTCTCTCTCTCTCTCTCTCTCTCTCTCTCTCTCTCTCTCTCTCTCTCTCTCTCTCTCTCTCTCTCTCTCTCTCTCTCACACACACACACACACACACACACACACACACACACACTATTTTATCTGAATGTGCTCTTCCCATTTTCTTTGGTTTAGCTTAGAGAAAACCGCAGGAAGGGATACTTGCCTAAACCCTCCTCACTCCTCCTGGGGCCACTGATTGTTGTCAGGGGTGAAAGCTGAGGCTGGGAGAGAAGAGCAAGAAAGGAGGGAGGAAAGACTAGGAGGAGAGGGAAGAAGAAAAGAGGGAAAGACTAGAGGAAGAGGAAAGAAGGCGGGAAAAATTAGATGGAAAGGGAAGAAGGTAGGAAGGAAGGAAAGAGAGAAAGACTAGAGGAAGAGGGAAGAAGGAAGGAAGGAAGGAGGGGGAAAAATTAGATGGAAAGGAGAGAAGGAAGGAAAGAGGGAAAGACTAAAGGAAGAGGGAAGAAGGAACGAAGGAAGGGAAAACAGAAGGAAAGGGAAGAAGGAAGGAAGAAAGGAAGGGTGGACAGGTATACTGAGAGCAAGGAAGGAAAGGAGAAAGACATAGAAGTAAAGGAGGGACGGAGGAAGGATGAAAGGAAGAGAAAGGGGATGAGGGGAAGAAACGAGAGAGAGAGAGAGAGAGAGAGGCGACAATACGTAGGAACAACAATGAATGGATGAAAACGAAAAAAAAGAGAGAGAGAGAAAGAAAGAGAGCGTGGGAGGAAGAGAGTAAGTGAAAGAAAGAGAGACCCGGTTGGCCAGCGAGGTTGACTCTAGAGGCTCATTCCTGTCTGAGAGAGAGAGAGAGAGGTGGGAGAGATTAGTAGAGAGATTAAGGGAGAGACTGTGTAAGTGGGCAGGTAGGTACGATGAAAGAGAGAGAGAGGAGGGAGAGAAATAGATGCAAATAGAGGAGCGCAGTAGACGAAAGAATTTTAGAATATATGGGAGGAAGAGGAAGAAAAAAGAAGGAAGAGATGGAGGAGAGGAAGGGGAAGGAGGGAGGAATGAGAGAACGATGAAGCTGAAGAGAGAGACAGTTTTAAGAAAGGAAGGGAAGGAAACGAGGAAAGTTGAGGTATAAGAAGGGTGAGAAGACATTTAGAGAGAGGTACTGAGAGTGAAGTGGTTAGAGGATTCGAATCTGCACCAAAACACACACACACACACACACACACACACACACACACACACACACACACACACACACACACACACACACACACACACACACACACACACACACACACACACACACACACACACACACACACACACACACACACACCTCTTATCCTAGCTCGTCTGTCTTATCTCTTGGGTAAAAAAAAAAGATGCTTTGTGATAAGGGATTGTTAATTGTGGAGTCTCTCTCTCTCTCTCTCTCTCTCTCTCTCTCTCTCTCTCTCTCTCTCTCAAGCAGAAGTACGTAGCACAGATCAAAGAATGGGGAGAGGAGAGGGGGTGGTAGGGGGAGGTAGGGTGGGGGGAGGAGAGGAAGAGGGGGAGTAGGTGAAATAAGGGGGGGATGGGGTGAAGAAGATGGGGGTGAAATAATGATGAGAAGGAGTATGTAGTGGGGGAGGAAGGGAGAGGGGGTGGGGGAGAGGGAGGGGAGGGGGATCAAGGTGCCAAGGTCAGGCTAGGAAAGGTCAGAGGTCAACTTCAAGGAGGGTTCAAGTTTGGTTAGACACGCGATGGTACTTAGAGGGAGAGAGAGAGAGAGGTGGGGGGAGGGTTGAAGGTCATCTACATTCTTAAGAATTAAAGACTAGGAGAGAGAGAGAGAGGGAGGGAGGTGGGGGGGTTGAATGTCATCTGTACACGTAAGAATTAAAGACAAAGAGAGAGAGGGGGGGGGAGGCTGAAGGTCACATATACGTAAGAATTTAATACGAGAATCGAGAGAGAGAGAGAGAGAGACCCCCAAATTTCTCTAAGCCTTCATCACCTTTTTGGTATACAAATTAATCTACCTTGAGTTACCTGTTCAGATTTCTTGATTAATTTGCTTACAGGTTAGTATAAGGGTTCGATTCTCATTATAAATTCCTTTACTGATCTTCCACGGGGCTCACCACATCGAGAGAGAGAGAGAGAGAGAGCTAATACCACAATAACTCCTCCACTAATACCACAAAAACACCCGTTCTAATACCACTACACCAGGTATGAATGAAATACCTGTAGCATAATTCACTGTAGACTTCCGGTATTGGGGGGTCATATAGTAAGTGACCTTATTATGTCGTAACTCCTTTTCCTGAGTGATTTATTTTGCCCCTTACACCTTAATGCCTTCGTGTGTGTTATTTCTTCAAGATGTTTTGGTATGCGATTAAAAAAGCACAGTTAAGGTGCAATGAGCAAAATAAATCGCTAATAAAGAGGTGTTAGACGCCTTCTTTGCCTCCCAGATTGCGAGTCTTAGTACTGAAGGGGTTAATAAGTTCTCAAGGTCTTAAGTAGGGTCATTCAAGGTCAGGCTGGGTATCAGAGGTCAAGGGTCAAAGATACGAGCACTTGATAGATAAGGCCACAGAAGGTCATACATGGACAGGGCCATAAAAGGTCATTCAAGGCTGAGTATAAAAGGTCAGAGGTCATAAGAGGAACAGATGGGTCAGCTAGGAAAAGTGAAGGTCATGCCAGGTCGGGTATCGTAGGTCAGGTCAAAGAATGAGGTACTGAAGGTCACGGACAGGGTCACAGAAGGTCAGAGATAAGGTCAGTGTAGGTAATGCTAGCTGGGTATGGTAGGACAGGATATCATAGGTCAGGGGTCAAAGGAAGGAGGGCAATACCGACTTCAATATTTACGTGGAATTCTCAGGTGACGTGAACCAGCTCATTATCTAAGGGTGTCACGCAAGGGGGTGGGGGTGGGGTGGGAGGTAGGTGGGATGGGGTTGATGGTGGGAGTGGGATGGGGTGGGGTTGATGGTGGGAGTGGGGTGATGAAGGATTAGGCTGGATGAGAATGCCGATGGGGGGTGAGGTGTTGTGGGGAGAAGAGAGGTAGGTGTGTGGGTGAGATTATTGGCTGGGTGGGGGCATGGAGAGAACCAGTTGCTAGTTAGGAAGAATGGGTGGATGAGGGTGCTGGCATGCTGTGTGGAGGGGTGGATGGTATTGGGAGAACTGGGTGGTGGTGTGTGGGTGGTTGGCAGGTTATGGTAGGTGGGGGTGTGGAGGGAGGGAGGTGGTAGGGAGGGTGGTGTGGTAGTGAGTGGGTGGAATGAGTGAGGGAGGTAGAGGTATGTCTGGGTGGTGAGAAAGAGGGGTAGGTGGTGATGGGGTGGGGTGGAGTGGGATTGAAGAGTGGTAGTGTGGGTGGTGTATGGTAGTGTGGGCGGTGAGTATGTGGGTGGGTGATACATGGTGATGATGGTAGGGGCGGTAGGTAGTGATAGCGGTGATGATAATTGGTGGTGGAAGTGATGATGGATGGTAATGCAGGAAATGACGGACGGAGCGTGAGAGTGGTGGCAAAGATAGTGGTGGTGATGGTGATGACAGTGACGGTGATGATAGGGGAGCAGATGATGGTGAAAGAGGTATTGATGATGATAATGATGGTGATGACACGTTATGGTGATGGTGAAGATGATGTTGAGGATAATGGTGGTGATGGTGATGATGTTGAGGATGGAGGTGAAGACGGTGATGAGGACGATGGTGGTGATGGTGAAGATGGTGATGATGGAGAGGGAGGGAGAAATATGATGTTGGGAGGAGAGAAGGTAAAAATTCATGCTTGCGTTTCCTATAATTGAGAAGATGTTGATTATTCTCTGTGTGTCTGTTCGTATGTTTGTCTTATCTCTAAGCTTCTATCTCTCTGTCTATCTGTTCGTCTGTCTTATCACTATCCTTCTATCTCTCTTCTATCTGTTTCCCTGTCTTATCTACCTGACAAGTTACCTGTGTGTCTCTGCTTCTGTGTCTGTTTACCTTTCTGGCCTAATTAACACAAAAACAAAGGTAAAGAGAGAGAGAGAGAGAGAGATTATGTATAGCTGTTGATGCTTGTGTGTGTGTGTGTGTGTGTGTGTGTGTATGTATGAATCTGTGTGAGGGTGTGATTGGTGGTTGTTGAAAATAGACAGGATATTCTTAGATGGAAATACAGGCTTCTTGGAACTGCCATTTTGAGCTTACACACACACATACAGACACACACAAGCACACACATAAGTACATACATAGACGCACAGATACACATAAATAAAGATACACACATACCCTTAAATACATAGATACATACACGTAAATACAAAGATACACACACACATATACTGTACGTAAATACATACATAGATACACACAAATACATACATAGCTACCTACACACAGACAGAGGGTTAAAAAAATATGCAACATTCTGACACGTACATAGACACACTGGTATTAGACACACACACACACACACACACACACACACACACACACACACACACACACACACACACACACACACACACACACACACACACACACACACACTTTAACGACGTGGCATTTGTAAGTGTGTGTAAGTATTGTCAGGGTCACTTATAGCAATCTTATACAGTGAGCCTCGGCGGACCATCCCTCATCTTACCCCCACGCCAAGGTCACGAGAGAGGGGGAGGGGAGAGGGAGGGTAGGGGGTAAGGGTTAGAGAACGGCGGGAGGGGTAAGGGAGGGAGGTGGGAGAGTTGACGAGGGAGAAGTCAGGAGGAAGGGAGAGGAAGATCAGGTAGGGGATGGGGGAGGTAGTGCAAGAGGGGTGAGGGGAAGGGATAGGATGGGTGTTGGTGAGAGAGGAAGGGGAGAGGGGGAAACGGTAGGATGGGGTAGTTGGGGTTGTGTGGGTGGTAGCTGGGAATACGAGAAGCTTTGGGGTGAAGGATGTGGAGAAAGAGAGAGAGGGGGGGGGTTAGGAGAGGGGAGAGGAGAATGCAATTGGTAGCTGGGACATACAAACTTTAATTCAGTGTGTGTGTGTGTGTGTGTGTGTGTAATTCACCGGGTCGGTCAAGATCACTTGATGGTCGTGATCGTCAGCTTTTATCCTCCCGGAAGGGAGCTGTGAGCTCATATAGTCCGATCTAAGGGCAAGGCTGTGACCTTCACACACGCACACACCCGTCCCCTTGCTCAAGGGGGACAGTAACCACTCACTTCGTCAGTGAAACTTTTCGCAACCTGAGCGAGGCGCGAACTCCCGTCCACCAGTTGGCAAGCGGGAACGTTACCACTGCACCAGCGGTGTGTGTGTGTGTGTGTGTGTGTGTGTGTGTGTGTAGGGAGAGGAGAGCAGACCAGATGAGGAGTAGGAAAAAGATAGAAGTAGACTTAATTAGATAGAGAGGAAGAAAAGACAGGTAAAGGTAGGTAAAAATAGGTGAGCAATAATAGATGAAAAGAATTACAATTGATGACGAGGAGGGGAGGAGGGGGAAGGAAAGGGGAGGGGGATAGAATAGGCGGGGAGGGGAGAGAAGAGGGGGGGTAGAGAAGATTGGATAGATGAATAGGTAGGTTTAGAAATGAGGTTGAGAGAGTGACTGTTATGGTGGGTGACAGAGTGACTTGGAGGCGTTTTGTCTACGGCCACCCTTTGCGGGATTAGGGCGTCGGGCTATAGATAGATAGATAGATAGATCTAATACTGTGTTGCCCCATGAAGAGCGTAGAAGTCCGGGGCTAGTTATGCTGGTCAGAGGGTTAGGTATAGAAAGTCATTATATACTACGAAAATTTAAAGAATATTATTTCAGCGTCTCTTGCGTGTCAAAGGGAAACTTAATGTAGCAAAATTTATATCAGATTAACCTGGGATGAATATAAGATTGAAAGAAATATATATTGCTAAGACTGAGGATAGAAAATTGAGGCAGAATTTGACATTATTTTGATCGAGAAGGTGAGTGTTGGGGGTTGGGTTAGGATTCTCTCTCTCTCTCTCTCTCTCTCTCTCTCTCATGTATATCTCCCGACTGCGGTACACCCAGTCTCTATTACATTAGCACATAGAATCTCCAGCACATTCGTAATTAATATTCGTGAAAGATGTACATAATGAGGGACAGCAATGACTAATGATGTTGCTGACCCCTCCCCGTGTCATTACGCATTTTACCTGTCTGGCCCTAATTAATTACTCACCTGTACACCTCACCAGGTAACAAAGGTGCTAATTAATCCTCTTATGGGCGGGACAACTCGAGTATTACACGAGTCGATCTTTTTTTTTTTTTTTATTATTCCAGTCGATTTAGAAGAGCCTGAGAATGTTATTATATTCACCAATTACCCCCTCATGGTAGGAAGGACTCTAGAGTTTTATTGAAGGTAACGCCAGACGATGTATTTTATTTACATTTATCTTTATTTATTTATTTACATATTTATTGCTGAGTTGCCCGTATTCTCGTAGGTCAAGCAGTCTCCCTAGCACCTCTTTCTTAGCGATTTATTCTTGGATACGGCTGGTTAGTATAATTTTGCGTCATTTTTGCAGAGTATGGCGATGTTAGACAGACGTGCAAACCACATAATCGACAGTAAGGTGTAATAAACAAAATAAGTCGCTTAGGAAGGGGTGTTTGGGAGCTTTCAGGCGAGAATACGGATCCCAGTTTGAAAAATATTAAGCTGGAAAAAAAAAAAAAACAAGATGACAAGAAAAAGAAAAAAAAAACAAGAAAAGAAAATTCTCTTCCTGGGGCTGAAGGGTTACGTAATAAGTAGTAAATCTGTCTATCTATTTATCTATTTGTCTATCTGTTTCTCTATCTACGAGTGTCTATCTATCTGTTTATCTATCTACGAGTATCTGTGTACCTTTGTCTACCAGTATCTATCTGTTTATCTATCTACGAGTATCTGTCTATCTTTCTATCTATCTCGTAGTGTTGCTTGAGGTCCGTAAATCTGTCTGTCTGTCTATCTATCTGTCTGTCTGTCTCTGTGTCTGTCTGTGTGTGTATCTGTACATAGACTCTTACTTGTCTCACACACACAGTCTTTTGTTTGTGTATGTCTGTGTGTGTGTGTGTGTGTGTGTGTGTGAGAGAGAGAGAGAGAGTTCCCTGCCTGTCTCATGTTACAAGGGAGAATTTTTTTAATCCTGTCACCCTTTGCCTCGCCCACCTGCTGTCTATCTATCTATCTATCTATCTATCACAGTTTCTATCTTTATCTATCTTCACCAATCTGTCTATCTATTTGTCCATCTATCTAGTGTGTTTGTATTTGTATATCAGTGGCAGTCTGTACCAGCAATAATATTTCTATCCATCTATCTATCTATCCATCTATCTATTTTCGTCTGTTTATCTATCAGTTTCATCATCTCTCCCTCCTTCCTCTCTGTCTATCTTTATCTATCTGTCTGTCTGTCTACCTATCTATCTATTTTTATATATTTACTGGGTAGATAGATTCCTTCTCACCCGTGCTTACGATTTATCTATCAGTCTGTCTACTTGTCTATCTACCTGTCTATACCTTACCTGTGTGTGACCTCGAAGGTGACCTCGCCTGGCTGAAAGGTCATAGGTCAAGAGGGAGGGAGAGAGGGAGGAAGGGGGAGAGGGAGGAGGGAGGAGAGGGGGAGGGAAGAAGGAAGGAGAAGGGGAGGGAGGAAGGGGGAGTGGGAGGAGGGAGGAGAGAGAGAGAGGGAGGGAGGACGAGGAGGGTGGGTGGTGAAGTGAAACAGGGTGGCAAATGAGTTTTTTGTCCTATCTATCGCTTTATCTATCTATCTGTCTAGCTTTCTGTCTATCAGTGTGCCTCTTCATTATCTACGAGTATATTTATCTATCTATCTATCTATCTATCATTGCATATTCATTATTTACGTGCTTATAACCATCTATTGCGATTCTGTTCTCTGTCTATCTGTCTATCTATCTATCTATCTATCTCAATCTTATTCCTTTGCGTTATTAATCTTATCGTTATATCTATCATTTATCTCAACTTCCCAGTATTTTATCTATTGCTGTTATCTATCTATTGGTGTCTATTTCTTGCATCTATCTACCACATACATTCTCTATATCGAAGGTCATATATCTATCTATCGATCTGTCTGTCTATTTGCCCCCTTGTATCATTGTGTCCGTCTATCTGTCTATCTATCTCTATGTCTATCTTTCTATCTATCTGTCTACCTGTCTTGATCAGTCTATACCTTCCCAAGCATTTCGTTATCCATCTATCTATCTATGTATCTATTTACCGATCTGTCTGTCTGTCTATCTATCTATTTATCTATTTTTCTTCCTCAGCCAACTCAGTGTCGCTTTGTTAAACTTTTCTCTCTCTCTCTCTCATTCTTTCACCTCGCTTCCGCCTACTTCCTGGTTCTCTCCCTCTCTCTCTCTCTCTCTCTCTCTCTCTCCCCCCCCCCAATCTTTCACCTTTGTTACCCCTCCCCATCACTTCCTTTTCCTCCCTCCCCCTCCCCTTTCCTCCACTTCCCTTCCCTCTTCCCCCCTCCTTCCTCATCACCACCCCTCCCCATCACTTCCTTTTCCTCCCTCCCCCTCCCCTTTCCTCCACTTCCCTTCCCTCTTCCCCCCTCCTTCCTCATCACCACCCCTCCCCCTCCCTCATTACTTCTATCTTCCACCCCCACCACTTCTCTCTTCCTCTCTTCCCCCCTCCCCTTCCTCCCCCCTCCCTCCCCCTCCCCCCCGTCATGACCAGGTTGCCATGAGCGGTGAGCCACGCCCAGTCACCACCCCCTCCCCCTCCCCTCCCCTCCCCTCCCCTCCCCTCCCCCTGCTAGGCTACCAAGCTCCTGTTAGTTGCCATGAAGCTCCCTGCTAGTTGCCATAAAGCTCCTGTTAGTTGCCATGGAGCTCCTGTTAGTTGCCATGGTGCTCCTGTTAGTTGCCATGGAGCTCCTGTTAGTTGCCATGGAGCTCCTGTTAGTTGCCATGGTGCTCCTGTTAGTTGCCATGAAGCTCCTGTTAGTTGCCATGGAGATATTACAGTGATTTATATTTTGTATCTATCTGTCTATCTATCTGTATCCTTATTTATTTATTTATTTATTTATATATTTATTTATTATCGATTTCCTTCCCACCTTCGTCTTTACCTTTACTGCCTTCTTCCGATTTATTATTATTATTAATATAGTTATTATTATTATCATCATCATCATCATCATTATTATTATTATTATTATTATTATTATTACTACTACTACTACTACTACTACTACTGCTATTATTACTACTACTACTATTATTATTATTATCATCATTATTATTATAATTATTATTATTATTTACATAGGGAGTTAAATGTAGCCTTGATTTCATTCACTATTAGAGTTGAATAAAGTGAATAAAATCGCCAATGAAATGAATAAAATCGTCAGTTGGCAGTGAAATAAGCCTCTTCACTCCGATGATGTCCCTATTTATTACATTTCTAGACTTTTTTCTGATTTATATGTATTTATTTTTATTTTTTTGAGAACCGAAGGGGTTATCAATGCCAGATCAATTTAGCAACGTTGCAGAAAAACACAAAAAAATGCTATAGATAATTTTACCATCAAAAATTGGGGAATTATTCAAACTTTCGTCTTCCCAGTTTTAATAGGGTGGCCTCAACTCGCTGCCCATTTCAATTTTTTATATATTTTTCTGTAATATTCTGTAGTTTGGTATATATAACCTTCTAGTATCTTGCCCTAATCTGTTGCCATAGTCTCTCGTGCCTGTGTTGCGTTGCCATTCGTGTTGCCATATGGAATTAATGAGGAAAGTTGCCGTAAATTCCGTCTGGCTTATGTCTGTTGCCGGGAGTGAGTTGCCATTATTTCTCATTGGTTGCTGTGGTCTTTGTTGCCGGGAGTGAGTTGCCATAGGGGGAGGTGTGTGGGTGTCCTTGGTAATACACACACACACACACACACACACACACACACACACACACACACACACACACACACACACACACACACACACACACACACACACACACACACACACACACACACACACATATCACAGCTGTCTTTACACACATACAAACCCTTTCTTGTTATGCACTCATGCATGCATACATACATAGTTTCATACACGGAGCACATACACCTACTTACATAAATGCACATACATACACATACATACACGTACACATACATACATGCACATACATATACTGTACACACACGTACATACATACACATACACTTACACACACACATACATACATACATACATACATACACTACATATACAGCCACGCCCCTCCCTGGAAAATCTGTTCGATAATTACCCAGGTGTCCTCCCGTGTTTGTGTGTTTGTTTACCTTGCATATTTCTTAGCGCATGATTATTTTTTATTTAGCTTGGTTCATGTTTTTTGTCTTCGCGTTTGTTTGTTTTTGTCTTTGTTTATGTTTTTTCCAATTTATTTAGCTTCTTTTCTGCTTTTATGGACCCGTTTTCTCCTGTTTGTTTAAGTGTGTTTCCCTTCCCTTGATTACTTTCTTGATTGTGTTTTTATGTGATTGATAGTGGTAACATTTAATTATCTTTTGGGTACCTTCTTGTAATACCCAGCAGGGGGGGGGGACAGAGTTGGTAGAGAGGTAGTCAGTAATACCTATACCTCAGCCTAACCCTCACCTAACCCAGCCCTTCTCTCTCTCTCTCTCTCCCTCGTCAGTGGTGTCCCCCGGCGTGACGTCATGGCAGAGTGGGGTGCTGACTCTCAAGATCCCCAGCAACTTCCCCGTCGGCAGGCCTATCGTCACCCTGGCCCCCCTCGCCCCCCGCCCCGCCCCCCGCCGCGACCCCTCCCTCGCCTACCCCCGCCCGGAGTCTACCCTGGACGAGCTACATGTCCCTGCTGTACCGGTGAGTTACATAGATGGTACAGACTTGGCGAGCCCCCATTGTGATGTAAAAGAGAATGGATGTGTGAAGATGATGGGATGGGGAGACTTAGAAGAGGTATATTTTCTGTGGTTTTATAAGATGTAGGTAGATAGATCGAATGATAGATGGATTGGGAGAGAGAGAGAGAGAGTGTGTGTGTGTGTGTGTGTGTGTATGTGTGTGTGACAGACAGACAGAGATAGAATGCGATGGAAGGGAAGGAAGAATAGAGGAGAATGATGGTGTGTGTGTGTGTGTGTGTGTGTGTGTGTGTGTGTGTGTGTGTGTGTGCGAGAGAGAGAGAGAGAGAGAGAGAGAGAGAGAGAGAGAGAGAGAGAGACAGACAGACAGACAGAAAGAGCGAAGGGGGAGGGAGGGACGAATAGAGGAGAGTGATTGTGTGTGTGTCTGTGTCTGTGTATGTATGTATGTATGAGATAGAGAGACAGGCAGACAGACAGAGACAGACTGAGAGACAGACAGAGAAAAAGAAAAGGGGGAAGGAGAGAAGAGAGGAAAGCGACTGGATGTGTATATTTGTGTGTGTGTTTGTGTATGAGAGAGAGAGAGAGAGAGAGAGAGAGCAAAGGGGGAGGGAGGGAAGAATAGAGGAGAGTGATTGTGTGTGTGTGTGAGAGAGAGAGAGAGAGAGAGAGAGAGAGAAAGAGTGGGAGGGTGTGGCCATTATAGCTGATGTATTTGCCAATTTTTCCATAATAATTCTTTCTCTCTTCGATATTTTCTCTTTTTCCTCTTTTCCATGATTTATTTCTCCCATTTCTCTCTCAGCCCTCCCATCAGCCAGAGGACGTCTCTCTCTCTCTCTCTCTCTCTCTCTCTCTCTCTCTCTCTCTCTCTCTCTAATCCTTCAAAAGACCTAACGTACACCTCTAATTTCCCTCGTGTCGATAATCACTAACCTCCCCTCTCTCTCTCCCCCCCAGCATCGAGGTCAAGGGTCAGGCATGTCGTGGGGGGGCCAAGCTGGGTCAGAGGAGCTGGTGACCCCTCGCCTGACCATCCTCAAGAATCACAATGACCTCTTTGACCCCCAACTGCATAATGAGACGGAAGGAACAATATCTCTGAGACTGATAAAGGAGATTACTCTGGCAGACTACACAAGGCATAAACGTAAGTAGGGATGGAGGGAAGGATGGATGGAGGGAGGTAGGGAAGGATGGAGGGAGGGAGGGTTTTGTGGGAGTGAGAGGGAGGAAGAATGAGGGGAGAAGGGAGGGATTGAGGGAGTGAGAGGAAAGAAGGAGGAGGGGAAGTGAAGGAAGGGACTGAGGGAGAATGAAAAAGGGGAGGATAGAAGAAAGGAGGGCTTGTGGGAGAGAGAGGGAGGAAGGAAAAAAGGGAGGGGCTGAAGGATAGAGGGAAGAAAGGAGGGCTTGTGGGAGAGAGAAGGAGGGAGGAGGAAAAAGAAGGGAGGGATTGAGGGAGTGAGAAGGGAAGGATGGAGGAAGGGATGTCTTGTGGGAGAGAGAAAGAGAATGAGGAATGTGGAGGGGAAAGATGGGAGGGATTGAGGGAGAGAGGAAGGCAGGATAGAGTTGAAGAATGCGAGGGAGGAAGAAGGGAAGAATGGAGGGAAAGGAGATGGAGGGTTGGAGGAAGAGGGAGGGATAGAGGGAAAGGGAAGAGGTTGGAAATGAGGAGGATGGGGAAAATGAGACAAAGGGAATGATCTGAGAGCATGAAGAAGGGATAGAGATAAGGGGAGGGAAGAGGGGAAAGAAAGAAAGAAGGAAGGAAGAGGGAGGGGTAGAGGACGATGGAAGGATGGAGAGAGGGAGAAGGACAGTGAAGGAAGAGAGAGGGATAGAAGAGGGGGGAAAGAGAGGGACAAGAGGGAGGAAGAGAGAAGAGGATGAGAGGGGAAAGAAATGAAACGTGAATGAATGTCAGCGAAAGGGAAGGAGTCGTGAAGAAAAGTGAAGGAGGGAGGGAAGAAGGAATGGAGGAGAAGGAGAGAGGGATGGAGGAGTGAGAGAGAGAGGGAGGGAGGAGAGAGAGGGAGGGTGAAGAACAGAGGGAGGGAGAGCGGAAGTAGGGTAAGAAAACCGAGGAAGAAGAAGGAAGAGGGAAGGAGCCGGAGAGATTTACTTCCTTATATGAGATGTACAGGAAGATGAGAGAGAGAGAGAGAGTCTTGCGTGAGAAATGATGAAATATATGATTAAATACGACTAAAGTTTCCGAAAGACATGAGGAAGGGAAGGGAGGGGGGGGGAGAGAGGGGAGGAGGGAAGGGAGGGGGAGAACAGGCAAGGGAGAGGGGGAGAATAGAGAGAGGAGGGGGAGGGAAGGGAAACGATGAGAAAGGGAGAGAGAAAGGTGGGGGAAGGAGGGGAGGGAGAGAAAGAAGGGTGAGGGAAGGAGAGGAGGGAGAGAGGGAAGGGAAAGAGTGAGAGAGGAAGGTGAAGGGAGACGAAGGGGAAGGGAGAGGAGAAAGAAGGGGGAAGGATAGAAGAGAGGAGAGAATGAGGGGAGAAGATGAGAATGAGAGGGGGGGGAAAGAAGAAGAGGGAAAGAAGAGAGACAGAAGGAAAAAAAAGAGGAGGGATGAAAGAAGGAATAGAATAGGTTAAAGAGATAAAGGAAAACGAAAGAGAACTGAAAAAAAGGATAGGAAGAGAAAGGAAAAAATAGAAAAGAAGAAAGGATAGGGAAAAAAACAAAAAAAAAGATAGTAGGAATTCTAGTTACACAGGCCACACAGACTTTGCGTTGCGTGTGTGTGTGTGTGTGTGTGTGTGTGTGTGTGTGTGTGTGTGTGTGTGTGTGTGTGTGTGTGTGTGTGTGTGTGTGTTCCGGGGAGGGCTTGAGAAATGGGTAAATCTAAGGCGGGTAAGCAGGTGATTTGGAGAGAGAGAGAGAGTGAGAGAGGATGAATTGGGATTGATGGAAGTAGATTTAGAGGCTAAATCTTGAGTCTCAGATAATTTAGGAGAGAGAGTGAGAAAAAGAGAGAGAGAGAGAGGTCAGTGTCCGGCTCTTTTATTTTCCTTTCACCTCTGTTAACTCCCCTCTCCCTCCCCTCTCTCTCCCTCTCCCTCCCCTCTCTCTCCCTCTCCCTCCCCTCTCTCTCCCTCTCCCTCCCCTCTCTCCCTCTCCCATTTTCTCTCCTTGTCTACTTCCTTCTTTCCTCCTTCCCTCTTCTCTTCCTTGTCTCCTTCCACCCCATTCCTCTTTACCCATTCTTCTTCCTCCCTTTTATCCTCCTCTCCTCTCCTCTCTTCCCCTCCTGTTCCTCCTCCTAATCCTCTCTTTTCTTCCATTTTCTTGTCTCTCCACCTCTCCTCCTCTCTCTTTTCTCCTGTCCTTCTCTCCTTTACCCTCTCTCCCTCTCTTCTCCTCTCTTCTTCCCTTTTCCTCTTTTCTTCGATATATTTTTTCCCTTCTCATCTCCCTTTCTTCAGTCTTGTCTCTCTCTCTCTCTCTCTCTCTCTCTCTCCATCCTTTTTCCTTCCTCCTACCTTCCCTCCCTCCTGTTTCCTCTCTCCTCCCCTCTCCCTACAACTCCCTCTCACCTGCATGCCATTCCAGGTATCCCTCCCCCCCCCTCTTTCTCTCTCTCTCTCTCTCTCTCTCTCTCTCTCTCTCATTTTCCACTTTTCCCTCCCACTTCTCTCCTCTCTCCCCTTCAGCCCCCTCTCATCTTCTCCCTTCCTCTCTTTTTCCCTCTTCCCTCCTCTCTTTTCCCCTTTCCCCTCCTCTCTTTTTCCTCCAGTCTCCTCTTCTCATTTGCTTTTCTTCACCTTCCACATCTCACCTCTTCTCATTTCTCTTTTCCCCTCCCCTCCCCTCCCCTCCTCTCCCCTCCCCTCCCCTCCCCTCCCCTCCCCTCCCCTCCCCTCCCCCATTCCTGCTATCACTGAGCTGTTATCGCCCTCATTATCAGAATGGATGGTTCTCTCTTTCTCTCTCTCTCTCTCTCTCTCTTTCTCTCTCTCTCTCTCCCCCATCATTTTCCCTCCCTCTTGTTTTCCCTTCTCTCCTCTCGCCCTCCCTCTTTTCCCTTCCTCTCTTCCCTCTTCTCCCCTCTTCCCATCCTTCTTTCCCCCCCTCTTTTCCTGCTTTCCTCTTCTCTTCTCCCCACCTTTTTCCCTCTTCTCCCCTCTTTTTCCTCCCCGTCACCAAAGAAGAACTCCGTTCATTCAATTTCCATCCTCAATCTGTTGTTGTTTACGATCTGGGAAGTGTGTGTGTGTGTGTGTGTTTATAGGCTAGAAGAAGTGTGTGTAAATTTTTCCTCGTGTATTGGTGTGTGTGTGTGTGTGTGAGAGAGAGAGAGAGAGGAGGAGGAGGAGGAGGAAGAGGGAAAATATAAGTAAAAAAAGCCTCCTATCTTCTTAATGAGGAAGTAATTGGAAGGTCAAAGGTTAAAGAGCTTAGGTTGGCCTCTTGTTTAATTCTCCCTTGTTTTGTTTACCTTGTTTGTTTACCTGTGATTTTGTTTACCTTGTTCATTTCTTTACCTTTATTTATGTTTCCTTTTTGCCCTCTTCGTTGTTTGTTTGCCTTGTTTGTTTACCTGTGTTGTTTATGTTTACCTTGTTTGCTTATCTTTGTTTATATTTACCTTGTTTATGTTTACCTGTGTTGTTTATATATACCTTGCTTGTTTACCTGTTTTTGTTTATGTTTACCTGTTGTTTGTTTATATTTACCTTGTTTATTTACCTGTTTGTTTGTTTACCTGTGTTTATTTTGACCTTGCTTGTGTAGCTATGTGTGTTGCTTACCCTGTTTGTTTGTTCGTGTGTTTGTGTTCGTTTGCTTTGTGTGTGTTTTTGCTTACCTTGTTTGCTTGTGTACGTGTTTTGTTTACGTTCTTTGGGGTCAAGGTGATGTATTTGTTTGATTGCGTTTGTGGGGAGAGTTTGTTTGTGGTTGATTGGAGTCAAGGTTGTTTGTGTTGTTGTGGTTGTTTGTGGTGTGTGTGTGGTTGTTTTGTGGTGTGTGTGTGTGGTTGTTTGTGGTGCATGTGTGTCGATGTTTGTGGTGTGTGTGTGTGTGTGTGTGTGTGTGTGTGTGTGTGTGTGTGTGTGTGTGTGTGTTTGCTTGTTTATGTATTGTTTGTGACAGAAGGACTAAAGCGACTTGTCTAGATATATAACAGAGTGATAGATAGAATGATAGATGCATACTATCCTGATAATAGATAGATAGATAGATGGACAGATAGATAAATAGATATATATAGTATCCCTCTCAGATTCCTTTGCTAACTCGTCTGTCGATAAGAGATAGATTTAAAGATAGATTAGCAGATAGATAAATTTAAAGATAGATTGGCAGATGGATAGATTTAAAGATAGATTGGCAGATAGATAAATTTAAAGATAGATTGACAGATAGATAAATTTAAAGATAGATTGGCAGATAGATAGATTTAAAGATAGATTGGCAGATAGATAGATTTAAAGATAGATTGGCAGATAGATAGATTTAAAGATAGATTGACAGATAGGTTTAAAGATAGATTGGCAGATAGATAGATTTAAAGATAGATTGACAGATAGGTTTAGATAGATTGGCAGATAGATAGATCGAAAGAGAGATTGGCAGATAGATAGATCGAAAGATAGATTGGCAGATAGATAAATTTAAAGAGATAGATCGAAAGATAGATTGGCAGATAGATAGATATAAAGATAGATTGGCTGATAGATAGACGTACAATGCCGGGAAATTCCCCTAAAGAGGAAAGCATTGATCAGTCTAATACGGTGGGGAGGGAGGGAGGGAGGGGAGGGGAGGGGAGGGAGGGATAATATGTAGGAGAGTGGTAGACAAGAGTGGAAAGTGGTGTATTTGTGTGTGTGTGTGTGAGAGAGAGAGAGGGAGAGGGAGGGAGGGAGGATGCAGTATAGGAAAGGGTGAGGTGAGGGGGGGGAGGGAGGGATTCGAGTGGAGAGAGGGAGGGAAGCAGTGAGTGGGGGGGGGAGAGGAGGGAGGGAGATGTTCTAGGAAAGGAGTGAAAAGGTGAGAGAGAGAGAGAAGCAGGGAATCTCAAGAGAGGCTCAAGGAAGAGGAAGTGAGGGAGTGAGCGAGGCGAAAAAACACCTGAACCGGAATTACTTATTGACAGTCACTTATAGGGGAGAGAGAGAGAGGGAGGGAGGGAGAGAGAGAGAGAGAGAGAGAGAGGACGGAGAAAGGGTAAGGAGAAATACTGAGACAGAAAGAAGGAAGATTTGTAAGAAAAATGAGAGAGAGAGAGAGAGAGAGATTTTCGAAGTCGAGGTGAATAGGACTGACAATAGAGCTGATGTGGAGAGGGAGGGGAGGGGGAGGGGGGAGAGATCGAGTAGGAGAGGCCTTCAGGATGGTTAGAGTGAGGTAGGCCAGGAGAGAGAGAGAGAGAGAAACTAAGTCTTATATTATGAAGTTTCCGGTTGTAATAGTAATAATATTTATAATAATAGGAAGGATAATAATATTGATAGTAGTGATAATATGTGCTTCAGTTGTAATAATGACACTAGTAAGAAATAATAATGATACCGTAATAATAATAATAATAATAATAGTAATAATAATAATAATAATAACAACAACAACATAATAATAATAATAATAGTGATAGTAATATAATAATAGTAATAATAATAATAATAATAATAATGTGGGGAGAAAGAGGGAGGAGTGAAGGACGAAGAGAGGGAGACGAGGGAAGAAAATGAGAGAGGAAAAGAAGGAGGGGTGAAGGAGGGAACAGAATAGAGGGAAATACAGGAGATAAGGAGGAGGGGAGGAAAGGAGAGAAGAGGAGGGAGAGGGAGAAGAGACGATAAAGGAGAGAGGGGAGGAGAAGGATGAAAAGGCGATGGGAGGGGAGGGGAAGGAAGGAAGGGAGGGAGGGGAGGAGGAAGGGGAGAAGAGGGATAGGTAAGAGACCCTAGTAATTACCTGGTACCTCATTAACTACCTGGCCCCATCCACCTGTAATCATCTACCGCTCTGATCCTGGGTTGGAGGAGTGGAGGAAAAAAATTGGAGGAAAGAAGGGTGGAGGAGAGGAAAGGATGAGAGTGAGAGAAAGAGGAAAAATGGAGAGGTGGAAGAAAGAGGGGAAACTGGAGAAAAATGGAGAGATTGAGGAAAGAGGGTTAATTGGAGGAGAGAAAAGGGTGAATAGTGATTTGGAGGAAAGAGTGTAAAACGGAGGAAAAGAGAGATTTGGAGGAAAGAGAGAGACCTTGAGGAAAGAAGAAAGCAAATTCGGAGAAAAGAGGGAGGGAGGGAGGGAGGGAAGTTGATAAAAGATAATGGGAGTGAATTTAAGGATATGAGAGAGAGAGAGAAGAGAAGAGAGAGGGAGAGAGAGAGAGAGAGAAGAGAAGAGAGAGGGAGAGAGAGAGAGAGGGAAGAGGAGGTAGTCAGTGGAACCTACCATCCCTTTTATCTATCAGTCTACCTTTTTATCTATCTATCAGGCGGTGGCTGAATCGGTAGAGAGGCGGCTTGCAGTCCATATGGACCCAGGTTCGAATCCTGGCTGGGGCAGGGAACAGTTTAAGGATTTGAATTTCATAAAAGGCAGACTTTCCTGATCTACCAGATGACCCGCCGACATGTCGTAAAAATACCCCCGCTAATACCAATACACCAGTCCTGTATGAGACAGCCCTAGCATGAATTCAATATGGTTGGTTGGTGTTAGCGCCGAAGTGGTGACATGTGGAGATGTAGGAGGACTACTGGGCCTTGGGATAGGCTACTGCCCCCAAGATATAGGCCCTGAAGCCTTTGCCCTGAGTCGGACACATAAAAAAAAAAAAAAAAAAACTTTTATCTACCAGTCTACCAACCCTTTTATCTGTCAGTCTACCAACCCTTTTATCTACATGTCTACCAGTGTGTGTGTGTGTGTGTGTGAGTGTGTGTGTGTGTGTGTGTGTGTGTGTGAGTGGGTCTGAGTGGGGTGGGGCGCGAGAGAGTTTGATAGCTTTGTGTGTGAAGTTGAGCTGCTGGAGTGGTGAGAGCGGGGAGAGGGGAGCGGGAGGGAGGAAGGGGGAAAAGAGGGAGGGGAGGGAGACAGAGGGGGGAGGTAGGGAAGGGGAAGGTAGGATGGAAGAGAGGCGGGGATGGAGAGGGGGAGAAAGTGAAGGAGAGAGGGGGAGTAATGAAAGAATGAAGGGAGAGGAAAAGGAAAGGAAGGAGGAAGAGGGGAGGGAAAGAAGAAAAGGAGAGATGGGAAGGAAGGAGATAGAGAGAAGCGCATGTGGGAAGGAGAGTGGAGGAAAGGAAGAAATGGGAAAGCAGGGAGGAAAAGGGAAAAAGGGGGAGAAGTGAGGAGGAATGGAGAGAATGGAGGTAGAGAAGGAGAGAGGGAGGTAGGAAATAGTGTAATGAATAAAAGGAGAAGAGAAATGGAAAAGAGAGAGAGAGAGAGAGAGAGATTTTAATGTAGAGTAACAAGGAAGAGAAGAATAAAAAGAAGGAAGGAAAGAAAGAGGGAAGGAGGGAGGGAAGATAAAAGAGAGAAGAAAAGAGGGAAGGAGGAGGAAAGGGATGAAGGAAACGTGATATTAAGGGGAAGAAAGAAGGAAGTAGAGATAATGAGGACAGAGAAGAGAGATAGAGAGAGAGAGAGAGAAGAAGAAGAAGAACGAAGAAAGAAGAGTATAAATAGCTAAAGAGAAAGGTGAAAGAAATAGAGAGAGAGAGAGAGAGAGTAAAAAATTGCTATATTTTTTCTATTCCCTCTCTCCTCCCTCCCTCTCTCCCTCCCTCCCTCCCTCCCTCCCTCCCTCCCTCCCTCCCTCCCTCCCTCCCTCCCTCCCTCCTCTTACCCATCACATTAATGGCTCTACAACATGAAGGGGAGGGAGGGGGGAGGAGAGAGAGGGGGGAGGGAGGGGGAGAGAGAGGGAGGGAGGGATGGAGCTGGATAAAAGAAGAGGTAATGGGAGTGAATTTAAGGATGAGAGAGAGAGAGAGAGAGAGAGAAGAAACACTGGAGAAGGAGAAGAGGGAAAATGGGATAAAAGAAGAGGCGTGAAAGGAGGAGGAAGAAGGAGATGGAAGGAGGGGAAGGAAGAGGAGGCGAGGAAGGAGGAGAAAGAAGAGGAGGCGTGGAAGGAAGAGATAGAAGAGGAGGCGAGGAAGGAGGTGAAAGAAGAGGAGGCGAGGACGAAGGAGGTGGAAGGAGGAGAAAGAGGAAACATGAGGAAGGAAAGACGGAAAGGAGAGGTGATACGCCAAAGAAAAGGAAGACAAGAAGAGAAGAAAAAAAGAAGAGAGAAACACTGAAAGAGGAGGTAGACAGAAGAGGGGAGTAATCACGAGGAAGTAGCAACAAGGAAGAGAGGTCTAAGAGAGAAGAGAGAGTCCATGAGAAGGAGGAGATGAGAAGACGAGCAGAAAAGGAAGTGAAGGAGGAGGAGGAGAAGGAATGGGAGAAGGAGGCAAAGAGAGAGAGAGAGAGAGGAATATGTTACCGGAAGGAGAGACGATGAGAGGTGTAAGAGATAAGAGAAATCTCAGGAGATGACGAAGATGTAAGAAGAGAATAGAGGAGACGAAGTGGAAGAAGGACGCAGAAGAAAGAGAAAGAAGATCAAGAGAAAATGTTGACGAAGAAGAGAGGGGCAAAAGAGAGAGAGGAATAGCCCCAGTAGAAGCAGATAAGTGGAGAAAGGAGGAGACTTGGAAGGAGGAGGTGAAATGTATGGAGAGAAGATGAAGGGAGAGGAGGAGAAGAAAGGTGTAAAAAAGAAGAGAAGCCCGAGGAAGAGGTAAACATAGCATAAGAAAAGAGGATCGCTACTGTATGTGATTGGCCCATGTGGGGGAGCGCCTAGAGAGAAGAGAGAAAGGAGGAGGAGAAGGAGGAGGAGGAAGCTAAGAGAAGAGAGGGAAGAAGATGCGGAGCAATGAAAGATCTAGATGAAAGGAGAAAATCCAGAAGAGGGAGGAGAAGAAGCGGACGGTAAGACGAGGAAGGAGGAGAAGGAGACGTGGAAAGAAAAGTCATGAAGAAGGAAGAGAAGAACACAAAGAGGAAGGAGATGCAGAAAACAGACGTCTGAAAGAGAAAGGAAAGAAACCAAGAAGAGGAGGAGGACAGAGAAAGAAAGGAGGAGGAGGAGAAACAGACACTGAAGAAGATGAAGAAAGAGCGAGTGGCAACAACAGAAGGAGGAGGAGGTAAGATGTGCCAGGAGAAAGAGACGTGGAAGAAGGAGATGGAAAGAAAGAGAGAAAAAGGAGAGAATCAGGAGATGAAGAGGAGAAATAGGAGACGAGAAGATTGAGAAGGAAGAGAAATGAGAAGAAGAGTGAGGAGCAGGAGATGAGGAGAAGAAATGAGAGGAAGAGAGACGAGTCGGGAGATAAGGAAGTCCAAGAGGAGACATAGGAGACGAGAAGATTGAGAGGAGAAATGAAATGAAGGAAGAAGAGGAGAGTACACACAAGAAGAGACCTTTAAAAGAGGATTCTCCAGATTTTAACCCCTTCAGTACAATAACGCATTAAATTTCCATCTCGCCTCTGCCACATTTTTTTTTTTTCAGCAGATCTCGCGTTGTGAAAAAGCATCAAAATTTACCTGACTTCCGATTTACCTGTCTGAGCGACCTCTTATTTATTTATTTATTTATTTGCATGACCACGCCTCAAATATACTTTTCCCAGCCAACCTGAATATATCGAAAGTTGTTATTTATTTTTTTTTTTTTCAATTTGTACCGTTGTCCATACAGGCTGGTTAAATAATACAAACATTTTCTTGATTTTTTAATACGTTTTCATTCTCAGTAAAGTCAGTTTGTTAAAAAAAAATAATATAAACACGTATTTCACTCTTGTCTTTAGCGCTGTTCAAATCCAGTCACTTATTTAATCCATTTTGTTTTTGCAAATGTCGTCTCACAAACTGACTGGCTGACGGTCGCGTGAAAGTAATATAAATGAAACGTGTGAGTTTTAGTAACCATGGTAGTACAGTTTTTCCTCCCAGGTAATAATAATATGATTGACTTAAAGTGAGTTTGTTCAAAATCGCCGTCAAGCACCGTAGTTCGGCCTTTTCAAAAATGTCCGAAATCGAAACTGTCATCCCCGTAACAAAATCCGCCTTAGCTCGCGGAAGGTGTGTCGCAGGTGGA
Source organism: Coenobita brevimanus (assembly GCF_032717465.1). Taxonomy (NCBI): domain Eukaryota; kingdom Metazoa; phylum Arthropoda; class Malacostraca; order Decapoda; family Coenobitidae; genus Coenobita; species Coenobita brevimanus. The sequence continues at coordinate 3,572,699 of NC_137015.1, forward strand.
CAATGGAATTTTGAGTGTCTTCGATGTATTTATATCTTCCAGTGATGTTATATACTTTTCTTGCAATTTTTGTAACTGTGTGCAATGACGCTTGAAGTACCGTTGTGTAGATATATCAGTAAAACAGTGGCAACGCAGAGTACCATTGTAGAGATATGCGAGTAAAACAACAGCGATATTGACTAAGGTATTCTTGATGAGAGTTACCACCTGTCACCAAGGCATCATCGTTATTCCCTATCACTTCTTTTTACGCAAGGAAGAAGGAACCAAAAGCCAGGAGCCCGCAAACTGCTCCCTCCAAGAAAAAAACAGAAACAAGATAACAGAGAGCCAAAGATCTTACTTACTTCATTATTCTCTTGCCTTACTTTCGTTACTCAATTCTGTGTTTTTGCCTGTAGTGATTTCCTAGCGTATTTACCGTGAGGAAGCGTGCACCGTAACTTTGCACTACGATCACGCCATTATGACAGTGAAACGGTACGAATCCCATCGGTAATATGAAGATGAATCGCCAAAGTAAATATACCACAGAAAAATTCGCTCGTTTTTCATCAGTCTGGATTAAGTTGATGCCTCTTTGATATGTTTTGTGAGCTACTGGTTATGGTTTTAAGAGATGTATGTTTATTGTTTCATATTGATTTCTGTCTTCGAGCCCTTGTAAACTGTGGTCAATAATCTATTTAGCTATCTATCTATCTATGTGTAAAGGCAGTTTCGACCGTCAGCCAGTCAGTTGTCAAAATCTCGCACTTTTGTGGTGAGAATCTTGTAAAATTGTCTCTAACATCGCAGTGTGTGCATTGATTTACAGAAGAAGAAGGAGAAGGAGAAGTAGAGGAGAGTGTGGAGGTGGAGAAGAAAGGTTGGAGAAGAGACCTGAGGAGAAAAGTGGAGAGGAGAGGAGGAATGGAGAGGAGAGGAAGAAGAGGTGAGGAGGTGAAGAAGAAGGGTGAGGAGAAAGAATGAAGAGAACTGAAATTTTGCGTTTTTTATTTATATTTAGTTTTATTAGTTACATAAGTTTTTTTGGAGATCTTTTTTCTTGCATTAACCTTGCAGTCTGTGTTGATTTGCAGGATGGAGGAGGAGAGATAGAAGAAGGAGATGGGGAGGAATGGATGTGGTGAATATGGAGAAGGTGTGGGAGAGGAGAGAAGAGCTGAGGAGAGAAGAGGAGTGGAGGAGAAGAAGAAGAAGAGGTGAGGAGGGGGAGGAGAGGAGAGGAGGGTTGAGAAGTAGAGAGGAAGAGTTGAAATTGTAATCGATAAAATCCCGGAAAATCACAACTTCCTCTTGATTCTAATTTCTCAGCCTGTCAATTTACAGAGCGAAGAAGAAGAGCGAGGAGATGGAGAAGAGGAGTGGAAGAGGAAGAGGATGAGGATGTGGAGGAGGAGGAGGAGGAGTTGGTGGAGGAGATGGGTGGAGAGAAGGAGCAAGGAGAGGAGACTGAGGAGGAAAAAGGTGAGGGAGGAGGATGTAGAAGTGAGACACACCTGTAGGCACCGTCGCACCTCTTGTCGCACCTGTAATAATACTATACACACACACACACACACACACACACACACACACACACACACACACACACACACACACACACACACACACA
>NC_137015.1:3576819-3584319 GCF_032717465.1 Coenobita brevimanus
GGCAGATGAGGTAGGTAGATAGGTAAGGCTGCAGAAGGTTAGAAAAATATATAGTCTATGAATTAGAAAAAAAAGAATAAGCTTAAGAGAGAATTGAAGTGTAAGTAGAAAGATGTGAAGAATTTGTTGGTGCAGAAATAGAGAGAAAAAAAAGACTAAATAGAAGTTGAATAAAGGAAGAAAATAAAGAGATGGAAATAAAGGAGAGAATTAGTAAAGAAATGGAAATAGAGGAAGGGGTATGGTTTGGGGGGTCGGGGAGGGGCGGGATGTAAACATTTATATTCACGGTCCCTCGAAATTCCCGCGTCAGCCGCCGACCAATCACATTTGCCGATTCATCTAGGGAGTGGCGCGCTTCTCTCTCTCTCTCTCTCTCTCTCTCTCTCTTTATTCTTTTCTCTTACTCTCATACCGTCTGTCATTCTCCTTCTCTTTTCCTCACTGATCTTTTTTATATTCCTCTCTCTCTCTCTCTCTCTCTCTCTCTAATTATGCGTCTCCTCACTCACTCTTCCTCTTCATGTTTTTTCCCCTCGCCCGCCCACACGTCTTGATCCTCCCCCCCCCCCTCTCTCTCTCTCTCTCTCTCTCTCTCGAGTACGCTCCATTCATAACTTTCTGTCCAAGAGATCAATGAAAGGGGGCTTTGTTGACAGCTCTCCCGTCTGTCTGTCTGTCTGTCTATTTCTGCCTGTCTGTTTCCTTTGGTTATTCTGTCTGTCTGTCTGTTGCCCAAGTTTATTCTCTTTGTCTTTCTGCCTGTCTGTGTCCCTCGGTCTTTCTGTCTGTCTCTTTCCTTGTCTGTCTACCTTTCTGTCTGTCTTTCTGTCTCTTCTAGTTCACTGCATGTCTTTGTCTGTCTGTCTCCCCTCAGTGCTTCATGTCTGTGTCTGTGGGTATGGTTGCTTCTCTGTCTTTGTCCTTTCTTTCTTTCTGTCTTTCTCCTTTCTGTCCCTGTCTGTCTGTCTCCTTGCTCTCCATGTCTTTTCAGTATTTGTCTCTGCTTTCTGTCTCTTTCTATCACTTCAGTCTGTCTCTTCTGGCCTTCTTTGTCTCAACTTCTTTGTTTCCATGCACCTTGGCTTTTCCTGTCTATTTCTCTCTCTGTCTGCCATCTCTCTCTCCTGTCTCTGTCTGCCATCTCTCTCTTCTGTCTCTGTCTGCCATCTCTCTCTCTTCTGTCTCTTTCTTTTCTTTGTCTATGTTTCTGTCTTGTCCATATGGCTATTTCTCTGTCTTTCTTTGTTTCCTCCGTTCTCTGTTGGATTTTCTTTGCCACGATACCCCCCATCTCTCTCTCTCTCTCTCTCTCTCTCTCTCTCTCTCTCTCTCTCTCTCTCTCTCATTGACGTATGGGTAGGACTCTTTCATCTCCTCAGTCTCTCTCATTACATGTCTCTGTCTCTCCCTCATTAATCCTGTCACTCTCTCTCTCTCTCTCTTTCTCATGTATCTCTTCTATCTGTCTATGTATCTATCAGTCTATATGTCTGTCTATCTCCGTATATCCATCTACAGTGTGTTTATATCTATCTGCCTATCTATCTATCTGTCTGTCTATCCATCTTTCGCAGTCACCATCGTTCTCTCCATCCTCACCACACCATCTATACAAAAAAAACAAAAAAAAAAAAAGAAATTAAAACACAAAAAGATTAAAAAAAAAAATACAAGATGGAAAGTTAGGAGTTAAAGATTGATGCCTTTCTTAGTGGAACGTCTTCAAGATGTGGCAAATATTATAACCATCATCTCTATACTCCTTTCACTATAACCTGACCCAAAATTGCCACTTCCCCGTCATTAATGATGACTAACAACTGCACATTAGCCCTAGAAGACGATGCTAGTCACGAAGAAGTGCTATGAAAAGGGTGTTGAATCATAGCACCGTATTATTTTTTATTTTTTGTATTTTATTTATTTATTTGTCACATAGATACGTGAAATAAGCCGTGAAAGGACGAAAATCTGGGCCAAGTTAGAGTGAAAGACCTAGAGCGTAATTCATCTAGTGAAGTACGTATCGACACTCCTATGTTCTGTAAGATTTTGTGGGCAGTGGGTGGGTTCGATCCTTACTTAGTCTACGTGTTTATAAGTAGGTTTAGCACTTACAATCATCCCTTATTCTGGGCATCAGTAAAAACAACAACAACAACAAGAATAGTAGTAGTAGTAATAATAATAATAATAATAATAATAATAATAATAATAATAATGGATGATGATGGATTATAAAGTAGCAAAAAAGTGTATTTGTGTATTTGTGTAGTATGTGTGGTCGTGTGTGTATGTGTTTGTCTTGTATATGTATTTTAGTCCATATGAGTGATTTCGTTTGGATGTGTATGGGCGTCTGTTTTAGTGTGTGTGTGTGTGTGTGTTTGTTTATGTGTGTGTGTGTGTGTGTGTGTGTGTGTGTGTGTGTGTGTGTGTAGGGAGAGGTGGAAGAGGCGGGTTGGTTGTCTTGGAAACCTAACATGATATTCTCTGTAACCCACTTTCTCTCTCTCTCTCTCTCTCTCTCTCTCTCTCTCTCTCTCTCTCTCTCAATTCTTTAACTGGCTTATCTTCTCTTTTCTCTCCCTCCTTCTCCGCATCCTTCTTCTCCGCCTTTCCTTCTCTTTAATCATTTATTCCTCCTTCTCTTCCTTCCTTCTTTCCTTCCCTCCTTCCTCACTTCCTTCCTTCCTTTCTTCCTTCCCTGTTTCCCGTTTCCTTTCAGTTCCCCCTTGTCATCTTTTTTCATTCTTTTTCTTCTTTCATTCATGTCTCCTTTCCTTATTCATGCTCATTTCCTATTGACATCTTTGCTTTTCTCTCTCGCCTCTCTTTTCTCTCTTCCTTCTCTCCATTTCCTGTCTACCTCCATTCTGCCCTCTTTATCTCTCCTCTCTCCTTCTATTTCCGTCTCAGTTCTCTCCACTTCTTCATCTCCTCTTCCGCCTCTCCTTCGTTCCTACTTTTGTTTCTCTGTTTCCTTCCTCCTTTCTTTATACCTTCTTTCTTTTTCTGTTCCGTGTCTTCCTTCTTCCTTTCTTTATTTTCTGTCTTCTTTATCTCTTCTTCTTTCCATTTCTCTTCTGTCTCCTCTTCCCCCCTCCCTTCCCTCATTTTCTCTTCCTTCTTCACCTCCCTCCGTCCAATTTTCTGTGCCTATCCTTCTTCCATTTTTTTCTCTCCTGTTTCTTTTCCTCTTCCATCTTTCACGCTTCCTTCCCTCTTTATTTTCCTTCAGCCTCCTTGCCTAATCTCTCTTCCTCCTTCCATTCTTTCTTCCGTCTTTTCTTAATCCTTCTCTCCTTGTTCCTTCTCCTCCCTCCTCTCTAAAAAACTTTATTCATTTATTTTCCCCTGTATCTTTCTTTTCATCTATTTCTCTCTTCGTCTCCTCCTTCCTCCTGCCTTCCTACTTCCGTGTCTGCGTCCTTCCTTCCTAGTTTCTCAAATCCCTCCTTTTTTCTCATTTCCTCCTTCCTTCCTTCCCTCCTTCCTTCTTACTTCCGTGTCTGCTTCCTTCCTTCCAGATTTCATGATTCCCTCCATTTTTCCCCCCCTCTTCACTTCCATCTTTTCTTCCTTCTTCCTTCCTTTCTTCTCTCCTTCCCATCTTCCCCCCGCCTTCCTTCCTCCTTCTTTTCTTCCCTCCTCCCCGTCTTCCTTCCTCCTTCCTCCCTTGTTCCTCATCTTTTCCTCCCTCCTCTCTTAATTTCTTCTCCCTGTTTCTCTTCCTTCCTCCTCCCTTCGTTCCCCCCCCCCATGCCTTCCTTCTTCCTCTCCTTCTTGTATCTGACTTGTTCCTGTTGTTTTTCTTCTTTTTCTTTTTTCTATTCGTCTTTGGCATTCTCTCTCTCTCTCTCTCTCTCTCTCTCTCTCTCTCTCTCTCATTTACTCTCCGTATTATGTTCTCTCCTGTCCTCTTGCACCCTCTCTTTCAGTGGCTCTTTACCTCCTCTTTTTTCTCTTTTCCCGGATAGAGTGCACGAGGGAGCCAAGATGAAAGAGAATGAGAGAGAGAGAGAGAGAGCATATATAGACCAATAGCATAAGATTAGGATAATGAGAGAGAGAGAGAGAGAGAGAGAAACCTAGCCTGGGTAAGAGCATTCTAGGGGAATTTCCCTGCCACAACGGCCTCTCACCCCCAACACATTACCCCTAAACACGACATTAGCCCGCCCACCCCCCTCATCAGCCAATCAGAACTCTCCTCTCGCCCGCCCCTGCCTTCCCATTGGCCAGGCGATATGTAAACAAAGGCGGGCGGGGAGTTTGGGGGATTTAGGGAGTGTTCTGGCGATATTGTGTTTAAATATGGGGGGAGTGTGCGTTCTGTGTTTGGATGTGATATTTTTGTGGGGTGGGAGAGAGGGGGAGAGATGTGAAAGAAGAGGAGGAGAGAAAACAGGATGAAACGAAGAGGATAGTCGATTGCTGAGAGAGAGGTAAAAAGAAAAGGAAGAGAGAAAACGGCATGAAACGCAGATAGACGATTGTAGAGAGAGAGAGAGAGAAAGGGAGGGTAAAAAGAAGAGGAAGAGAGAAAACAGGATGAAACGAAGAGGATAGACAATTACTGAGTGAGAGAGAGAATTTCGGCCAATTAGAATGCAGCCGGCCGTCGGTCTGGTGGTTATGTAAACAGGAAATTTTCGACTTTCATTTTTTATATGTGGAAAATGCGTTGGCCAGGATCGAATAATACGTTGGGGCAGGGATCGGATAATGCGTTGGCCTGGATCGGATAATGCGTTTGCCGGGAGGGGATAATACGTTGGGCAGAGATCGGATAATGCGTTTGCCGGGATCGGATAATGCGTTGGCCAGGATCGGATAATGCGTTGGCCTGGATCGGATAATGCGTTGGTCTGGATCGGATTATGCGTTTGCTTGGATCGGATAATGAGTGTGCCAGTGTGTGTGTGTATGTGTGTGTGTGTGTGTGTGTGTGTTTACGAAGGTTATTTGCAAGACTCCATGTATTTTTTTCCCTTTGAAGGCAGAGTACAGGATGCTTACTTATATTTGGTTTTCTGTAATGCTAGAGTACATGACACTTTTCCTACTGCGGGAGAGTACAGGACGCTAGACGTACTTTATTTCCTACAGGAGGAGTGTACACGAAGTTTATTCTTTAGTTCGTACAAGGGAAGAGTACAGAATGCTATCGTTTATTTCCTAGTGAAGGAGGGTACATAACATTTTATTATTTTTTCCTACTGGGGGTGTGGGTACGAAAAACACTTAGGAGATTTTGTGTCCATGATTTCCTAGTGAGGGAGGGTACATGACACTAAAATTAATCGTTCCTTCCTGCTCGGGGAGGGTACAAAAGACATTTAGACGTATTTTGCCCTTTATTTCCTAGTGAGGGAGGGTACAGGTTACTTATTGCCTAGTGGGACAGAGTGCAAAAGACACTAAGACGTATTTGGTCCATTATTTCGTAGCAGGGATGGGACAGGAGGGACATGGACCAATAAGAATGCATTAGGACACAATTAGAGGCCCCGGATTGGTCCATTTTGGCGGGAGGGGGGGGGGTTGGAGTGAGAGAGAGAGGCGGGTTTAAAGCTGAGTAGGTGTAGCGGTGTAGGGTCAGCACTGGATCATCCCTTACTGCTGCTGCTTCGTGCTGGGGTGGTGCTGATGGGGATTGCTGAGTGGTGGTGGTGGTGGTGGTGGTGGTGGTGATGGGGATGCTGAGAATGATGGTGGTAGGAGTAATGGTGGTGTGGTGGTGGTGGTGAAAGGGAAGAAGGGTGATGGTGGTGGTGGTGGTGGGGGTTGCTGAGTGGTGGTGGTGGTGGTGATGGGGATGCTGAGCATGATGGTGGTAGGGGTAATGGTGGTGTGGTGGTGGTGGTGGAAGGGAGGAAGGATGCTGGTGGTGGTGGTGTGGTGGTGGTGGTGATGGGGATGGGGATGCTGAGACTGATGGTGGTAGGAGTAATGATGGTGTGGTGGTGGTGGTGGAAGGGTGATGGTGGTGGTGGTGGTGGGGGTTGCTGAGTGGTGGTGGTGGTGGTGGTGGTGATGGGGATGCTGAGAATGATGGTGGTAGGGGTAATGGTGGTGTGGTGGTGGTGGTGGAAGGGAGGAAGGATGCTGGTGGTGGTGGTGGGAATTGCTGAGTGGTGGTGGTGGTGATGGGGATGGGGATGCTGAGAATGATGGTGGTAGGAGTGAGGGTGGTAGGAGTAATGATGGTGTGGTGGTGGTGGTGGAAGGGAGGAAGGGTGATGGTGCTGGTGGTGGTGGTGGGGATTGCTGAGTGGTGGTGGTGGTGTTGGGGATGGGGATGCTGAGAGTGATGGTGGTAGGAGTAATGGTGGTGGTGGTGGTGATTTCTGAGTGATGGTTGTGGTGGAAGGAAAGATGGTGATGGTAGTGGGGGTGGGGACTGCTGAATGATGGTGCTGGGAGGAATGGTGGTGGTGGTGATAGGAGTAATGGTGATGGTGGGAGTGATGATAATGGAAGGGAGGACAGTAATGGTGATGATGATGAGAGCGAAGGTAATGGTGATAGTGGTGGTGGTGGTGATAGTGTTAGGAGGAATGGATGGTAGTGGCAGGAAGGGTAGTTATGGTGATAATAGTGTTTGAAGCATAGTGGTGATAATGGTGCTTGAGCATGATGGTGAGACGAGCGCTGATACTGGCCCGAGATATAGTGGTGATGGTGATGATTGTGGTGATAGTTGAAGATGGTGGTGAGTGTTAGATGTCGACGGTGGTGGTGGTGATGGTTGGTGGTGGTGGTGAACGAATGGATGATGATGGTGGTGGTGGTGGTGGTGGTGGTGGACGGAAGATGGTGATAGTGGTGGTGGTGATGGTTGATAGAGGTAGGAGGGATGGTATTTAAGGATGACGGTGGTGATAGGGATAGTGGGGATGATGATGATGATGGGGTTAGAAGTAGTGATGGCGATGATGATAATGTATTGCACTAGGATTGGCTTTTTCGAGTCGGAGGGGGGAAGGGGGGGCAAATTTACCACTGAATAAAATCGTCTGGTGGCAGCAGGAATAAAAAAAAACTAGAGAGAGAGAGAGAGAGAGGAAAGGGCTTCTCACGAGTTCACTACAAAGGATTGGAAAGTTGAAATCCACGAGAAGGAGGAGGAAGTCGAGTGGAGAGAGAGAGAGAGAGAGAGAGAGAGAATACTAACACCTCTGTCACCTTTACTAACACCTTTCTTTCCCCCCACAGCCAAGAGCTACATCGAGGTGGTGATAGGCCCCCCCGGCACCGTGCTAAAGGGGGGGCGAGGGGGCAAGAGGGGCGTGCAAGGCGACGATGACGAGCTCGTAGACGGCGAGGAGAAGCCACGCACCGACATCCTCCTCATCAGGATACTAGTGACGGACGAGATGAAGTGCGAATGGGCATCCTCGGTGAGTTGGACGTTCTCTCTCTCTCTCTCTCTCTCTCTCTCTCTCTATCTATCTATCTATCTATCTATCTATCTATCTATCTCTCTCTCTC
>NC_137015.1:3586819-3654319 GCF_032717465.1 Coenobita brevimanus
CCTCACCTCCTCCTCCTCCTCCTCCTCCTCCTTCTCCACCACCACCACTATCACCTCCTCCTCCTCCTCCTCCTCCTCCTCCTCTCCCGTGATATTGGAGGGAAGACCGCCGGGGCACAGATTCGAAGCCCGTGTAAAGGTGCAAGCTTCATCCGTCTCTCTCTCTCTCTCTCTCTCTCTCTCTTTCTCTCTGAAACTGGTGCCAAATATCCTCTGTTCTTTGAGGTCCACCCAGCCAAGAATGAGTCATGTTTGAATTATAATCAATTGAGAGAGAGAGAGAGAGAATAAATACATAAATCACAAAAATAGATTAACTATATAAATAACTACATTTACTTTTCGTTACATTATCAATTTTATTTCTTTGTGTTAATTTTGGCTGTTTTTTGTTTTTTTTTTCCTTTGTTTTTGAGGGGGTGATATTGTAGTTGTGATTGATAGTGTTGGTGTGTTTAAACCTCTCTCCCTCCCTCCCTCTCTCTCTCTCTCTCTCTCTCTCTCGTGTAATATTACCTTTCCATTTCAAATTTCAGTATCTGGGCTTTATTACTCTCTCTCTCTCTCTCTCTCCCTCTATTCTTCCCTTCTTCCCTCCCTCCCCACCTTTTTACCTTCCTTCTCTCCTTTCTTCCTTCTCTCAGTTTTCTTCCCCTGACCTTCGTAGCTCCTTTAATATTTCCGTCCTTCATTTTTCATCCTTCCTTCCTTCCCACCTTCCTTCCTCCACTCCTTCCCTCTTCCTTCCTCATTCCTTCTTTCCTTTCCCTCTCATTACTTCTTTCTCCATCTTTCCTTCATCCTTTTTCCTTTATTTTCCCCCTTCCCATCTACAATCTTTTCTTCCTTCCTCCTTCCTTCCTTCCTTCCCTCCCTCCTTCCTCCCTCCCTCCCTTTAGACGATTTCCGGCAGACCAAGTTTTTTTTTACGTTTCTGTTCCATCAGTCAAGAGGACCGGGGACTTATTGAGAGAGAGAGAGAGAGAGAGAGAGAGAGAGAGAGAGAGAGAGAGAGAGAGGGAGGGATAGAGAGACAGGAAGTGGAAGGAAGGGAGGGGGGCCAACCAGAGAGGAAATTTGGCAGGCAAAAGAGAGAGAGAGAAAGAGAGAGAGAGAGAGAGAGAGAGAATCCTGCCTTCTCTCTCAATATCCGCCTCCACTATTTCCTTCCTTCTTTCCTTCCTTCCTTGTTTCCTTTCCTCCTTCCTTCCATCTTTTTCGTTGATTCTTTTATTTTCTTCCAGTTTCCTTTTCTTTCGTTCGAACCTTCATTCTCTCTCTCTCTCTCTCTCTCTCTCTCTCTCTCTCTCTCCTGCCTTTTTTCTTTTCTTTCCCTCCTTCTTTTCGTCTTTCCTTTTTTCCTGTCTTCCTTCCCTCCCTCCTGCCTGCCTTCCTTTCTTCCTTCCTTCTTCCCTCCTTCCCCCCTCCCTCCCTCCCTTCCTTCATTCCTTCCTCCCTCGCTTCCTCCCTCCCTCGCTTCCTCCCTCCCTCCCTTCCTCCTTCCTTCCTTCCTTCCTTCGTCATTGTTTTCAGGTAGCTCCTCCTCCCAGGGTCCATTCCTATTTCCTTTATGCATTTCCTGACTCTCTCTCTCTCTCTCTCTCTCTCTCTCTCTCTCTCTCGTTAGGTTGCCCAGTCCCGAGTCTGTGGCAAGAGTGACCAGCCTCCTGCGCCCCTGAACCGCATTATATAATTACTAAATCCCCAACCACCCCTCAGATGAAACCGCTTATGGGATCTGTATGGGTGGAGTCCGTAACCCACTAAACCACCAGGCGGCACTTGGTTATGTATTCAGAGCCTGCATGGTAAATGGAGTCTTTGGATGTAGTGAAGTATTTGGCTTGTCATTCAGTGTAGAGTCACCTTAAGGGCTCGTTATTCGGGTGGATGGATATTTGGCGTCCACACCTACCTTTTTTATACCCGATCATAAAAGACGAGGAAGTGATGGAAGGAGGAGGAGAAGGTAGGCAAGGAGGAGGTGGGCAAGGAGGAGGAAGAGAAGGATCGAGAAGAAGAGGAGGAGGAGGAGGGGGAAGAAGATGAGGGTGAGGAACAGGAAGAGAGGCGATTGCGTATAGATAAACCAAAACAGGAAGAAAAGAAATAGTAATCTTAAGGAAGAGAAGAAGAAGAAGGAGGAGGAGTATTTAGAAAGACAGTAGGAGTAGTACTAGTATGAATTTTAGGGTAATCTTAAACCCAGTGGACTGCAGGCTGAATGTGCCTTTCTCCTACAGGCCTTTATCTTCCTGTTGAGGCGGAAAGAGGAAGTTAGGGACATTTAATAACCGGACACCCCACCGCCCTGTCATATGGGTGCCACCGCGTGAAGGCCCCCGTCTATAGCAACAAGGGAGAGAGAGAGAGAGTTAAGAAAAGGGAGAGATTCGAGGCACGGTGAGAGGATCAAAGTCATGAAGAGAGAGAGAGAGAGAGAGAGAGAGAGAGAGAGAGAGGAAAGCGATCAATACGCACTAGGGGAAAATAGACAAGTTTTATCCCCAAGTATTTTCCCCCACCCAGATTTTTTCTCCCTAGATTCATCCTTTCTTTCCCCCATCAGCATTATTACTTCCTCCCTCCTCCTTTATCTCCCTCCCCTCCCTTCCTCCTCCCCTCCCTCCTCTCCCTTCTTTCTCCTTCCCTCCCTCCTCCATTCCCTCCCTTCCATCTCTTAAGTATTTTTCCTCATGTCCATTTTTCCCCCAGATTTGGCCTAGTTTTCCCCTACCACCAGTATCCATCCGCCCGCCATGCCTCCTTCCCTCCCCCCCCCCTCTCATTTCCCTCTTCCCTCCCTGCTTCCCTCCCTCCCTTTCTCCTCTCCTTCTTTCCTCCCTCTCCCTCCATCTCCAAACCACCTTTCCCTACATGTCTCCCTTTATATCCTCCTCCATCTCGCTTCCCCCCCCCCTTCTCACCTCCTTTCCTCCCTCCCCCTTCTCTCCCCCTCCCTCTCCCCATTATTCCTCCCCACACCCCATCCCCCCTCTAAGATAACCCCTCTTTCTTTCAACCTCAGTCCTCCTCTTCTTACGCTTCCTTTTTGTGTATTTCGTTGTTTTTTTTGTTTTGTTTTGCTTATCAGAATTCCTTGGCAGAGATGCGGGGAGGGAAGACAATATGCAACCCCTTCAGTCCGACCACACAGAGCAGCTTAAGATTAATATGAAGAAAAAGATGACAGACACATGAGAGAGAGAGAGAGAGAGAGAGAGAGAGAGAGAGAGAGAGAGCTAGTTCCTTTATAGAGTCTCCAAAGAAAACCGTCTGAAGGAGGAATAAGAAATAAGAAAAAATAAATAATGATAAATAATAAGATAAATTATTAAATAGAATAACGTCATCAAAATCAGTTATTGTTTTGTTTTCTTTTTTGCTGCTTCACTACAAAATCTGTTTTATGGTAAAAAAAAATTATATATATAGGCGCTATTAATGGTGTGACTGTAGAGCTGAGAGAGAGAGAGAGAGAGAGAGAGAGAGAGAGAGAGAGAGAGAGAGAGAGAGGGGGGGGTGGAAGAGGAGTGAATATTAGATGAGAGAGAGATTATTAGGAAAGGTACTGAGAGAGAGAGAGAGAGAGAGGGGCTGGGACTGCTTTACATAGATACACAGACCACACAGATGATAGGGTCGTTACTGAGCGATCGAGCCTTTTATATTGGCCAAACGATTTTATCTATATTTGCTGCATTTTTGAGAGAGGGAGAGAGAGAGAGAGAGAATGAAACAATAAAACCATGCTAACGAAATAGGGAATGCAAAAAGGAGAATAGGAAGAACAAAATGGGAGGAAAAAATGGATACGAGACAGAGAGGAAAAAAAAAAAAACGACGTCTATCCCCTCCAGCATCTATGGGGTAACTGAGAGTCGACCCTAGCATCATCCCCTCTGTCCCAGCCTCCGAGAAGTGGCACCAGCGCATTCCATCTGGCCCCCCAACCCTGGAGATTTGGCAACCCTGCGCCGCGTCCTATGAATGAGATGGTTGCCCCGAGTAACCGTAGGGGGGGGATGGAGAGAGAGAGAATTGAGGGGTAGGGGAGATGGATGGAAGCATAGTGAAGAGGTATGGGAGGAGGGCGAGATAGATAGACAGAAAATATGAGAGAGAGAAAGAAAGAGAGAGAGAGTGTGGGGAGAGTGAGAAACCTACGCAGGAAGAAAAGAGAGAGAGAGAGAGAGAGAGAATGGGGAGGCCGAGGATTCTACGCAGAGAGAAAGAGGGGGGGAGGGGAGGGAGGGAGGGATTAGCGAGGTGGGAGATAAAAGTGAGGAATGGTTGGAGATAAGGCAGAGAGAGAGAGAGAGAGAGAGAGAGAGAGAGAGAGAGAGAGAGAGCAGGAAGGACGGGATAAGAAAGAGGAGAGACAGTAAAAGCGTGATAAGAAAAGAGGAAGAGGAAAGGGGTAATGAAAATGACGGAAGAGGAAACTATACAGAAGATAAGAGTGAAAGGTTGAAGGCAGGAAAGGCGATGAGAGAGAGAGAGAGAGAGAGAATGGGTACTTTCTCTTTAACATCTCTGCCTTGATCTGTGTACATGTAGTAATTTCGTAGCACTGTTGTTGTTATGATTATTATTATTGTTATTATTACCACTCTTTACTACTACTACTACTACTCACAACCACTACTGCCACTACTACTACTACTACTACTACTACTTCTGTTTCTACTACTACTTGTTGCCCGTCGTATTATTATTAAACTTTAACCAATTGTTATGTTAAGTATCTTTTTGTTTGCACTTCTTTCCCTAGATCTTGGTATAAAGGAAGGTTCCCAAGGGTAAACCAAGTATTTGTACCTAATATAAATAACCATGACCTATTTGTGAAGGTCATATGCTCATTTTTGGTGGAGAAATTGCATATTTGAATTTGAAAAATCTCATGAACTAATTGAGATATAGCTATTTGGTGTAAAATCTTATAATAAACAAGTTTGCTGAGAATTTTGGCTGAATATTTTGCCATTTAGCCTAGTGGATAGTACCGAATTCAGATCTGCTCAGTGTTTTTTTTTGTAACACGTTTTAGAGGAAACCACAAAAGCTGTAAAGCTGTAACACTGCAGAAATGTAGCTATGGTCCCTCTCATTATCTGAAAGAAATATGGTTACAGTTAAGCATACAGTTAGCCAGTTATTGAGACAAATATAAAATGTACCTATGCTTACAAAGACAATAACCTTATGGTGGGTACACAATAAGTAAACAGGTAACTATTATTATTAATATTATTATTATTATTATTATTATTATTATTATTATCATCATCATCATTATCATCATCATCATCATCATCTCCTTGCCCAATACGTAGATGGTTAACATGATAATTGTACTATGAATTATTGCTTTCGCTGTTATCCTCCTCCTCCTCCTCTTTCTCCTCCTCCTCCTCCTCCTCCTCCTCCTTCTCCTCCTCCTCCTCCTCCTCCTCCTCTATTTTAATGAGTGTAATTACGACTCTACTCATAGATATCATTACCACGCGTTACAATCACCCTTCTCCATTTTCCTTTTTTTTTCCTTTGGTTCAGTCGATGTGTTTCCTGCCTGAGGGTGACATCTTGCTGCGGCAGTGGGAGAACCGCGCCCCCGTGCCCCTCCTCGCCCTCCCCTCCGTCACCGATATCTGCCCCGACTTCACCGCCACATATGCGATCAACGTCACAGGTGTGTAAAGAGGCAGGTGTGTGTGGGAAGGCAGGTATGTGGAGAGGTAGGTGTGTGGGGTGGAAGGAGTGTGTGAGGAGGTGGGAGTGTGTGGGATGGAAGGTGTGTGGAGAGATAGGTGTGTGGGGTGGCAGGTGTGTGAGGAGACAGGTGTGTGTGGAAGGGTAGATGTGTGGAGAACTGGGTGTGTGTGGGAAGGGAGGTGTGTGGGGTGGAAGGTGTGTGTGTGAGGAGACAGGTGTGTGTGAAGGTGTGTGGGATGGTGGATGTGTAGAGAGGCAAGTCCCAAGAAAGAGGATTTTTTTTTTTTTTCTGCAGAGGATGAATATTTGTCAAAGGATACAGTCTTGCTTGTAAAGGTACTACCAATTTTAGATCATGGCGGCCTATCCTAAGAACGTACTGTGGAAGATGAAGATGTGGTTCTACACTTAAATGCGTCTACGAACGAGGCGAGGACAAATGCCGCCCGTAGTGAAGGTAGACACAAAGGGCAGTGTTTACGTGTTAAAAACGGAACTTAAACCAGGTGCGAATGTGAAAGGAAAGGAAGTTCAGTAAGATGGGTGATGAGACGTTCAGGTGTGGTCAGGTAATTGCAGGTGAGGTGACCATTAACTCTGGATATGCATCGTGTAATTACCTAAGCAGTGCACCGGGTCATGCATATTCAGGCAGTAATGACCATGTGTGTGACTACGTAGTTAGGTGTGTGTGTGTGTGTGTGTGTGATGGGGGGTGATAAGTAATAACACATGTGTAATTTAAGCAGGTTTCTAAGTGGGGTGTGTGTGATTAAGACAGGTGTGGGGCAAGGGCAGGCGTGTGGTTGGTGAGAGCAGGTGTGTATGTGTGTGTAGGTAGGTGTGTAATGCAGGTGTGTGTAATTAACAAATGCAGGTATGTAATTAACCCCTTGAGTACGAAGGCGTCTTTGTTCTCCTTTCATCAAACTACCTCCAGACGATTTTACTGAACTCGGAAATCACATGCAGCAATAAAGAGGCTGATGAAGTTGATATCAAACCCTTTCAGTTCAGTAAATACATCCCAGGCCTAAGAAAATCACCATCTAATAAATAAATAAATAAATAAATAAAGATGAATAAGAATGACTTCCCAGGAATGAAGGCTTTAAAGGTGAGATCAGCAGAAGGTCCGTGTTTGATTAGTTAACACAGGTGAGAAAAGGAGGATACAGGTGTGAGCTTATTTATTTACAGGTGTGAGCTTATTTATTTACAGGTGTGAGCTTATTTATTTACAGGTGTGAGCTCATTTATTTACAGGTGTGAACTCATTTACTTACAGGTGTGAGCCTTTTTATTTACAGGTTTGAGCTTATTTATTTACAGGTGCTTCTTTTGTGACACCTGCCGTTGCTCTGTTAATTGGTTCAGAAGATCAGACATAGGTGTTCACGGCCGTAATGAGGTCAGGTGTGTGTGTGTGTGTGTGTGTGTGTGTGTGACATAGCAAAATATGTAGCAAGATGTGCCTATAAATGTACAGAGATATGGAGGCAAATAGAAGTGTACAGAGGTGTGAAGTACTGAAAGGTGTAGGAAGATGTGATGCAATTGTACAAGGAGATTATTTGGTTCTAAGAGGTAAGAGGTGCGCAAGAGCTAATTAAAGGTGTATCTTCAGGTGTTAAAACTCAGACGGGGAACTGAGCCACAGGTAGAGCTAATTAAAGGTGAATCTAGGTGCCATAACTCTCAGGCGGGGAACTCAGCCACAGGTAGAGCTAATTAAAGGTGTCTCTGCAGGTGTGAGCGAGGGGATGAGCGAGCTGACAACGCTAAGGAACCGCCTCGTGATCACCCCAAGAGCAGAGCTGGATCGGGAGTTCAGGGACAGTCTGGTGAACTTCTCTGTCACGTGCTGGATACAGGTACACTTCTTCGTGATTAGTACTGGTATTATTATCATCATTATTATTATTATTAGTAGTAGTAGTAGTAGTTTTATCATGTGGTTGTTGTACGTAATCACTCGTATTATTATTATTATTATTATTATTATTATTATTACTATTATTTAGTCTGGTGATGGATAGTAAGAGTTTAAGACATCAGTTCACCGCAAGCCATGTTCATCATCATCATCATCATCACCGACCCCCATCAGTCCAACGAGGTATTTTTCCTTCATTCTATCTACTTCCAGACGTTGTTATTCATCAGTATATCTATTCCGTAGGTTAAATTTAATCGTATTTAGGAAGAACTTAATAGGAAACACGCTCTCAGACTGACGGGGTTAAAATCTCGGGGTGTCGTGTTGTTCCTCATCAGGTGATCTCTTTTGGCGGGAAAACGGATGTAAACAAAAGACATCGGCCCATCTCAAGCTCGGTCCGGTCTTCCCCTTTTCAAATCCCAATGATCTCCCGTAGATAAAAATAGCGCTTTTTTATTTGCTTATAAGAAATTGAGAAAAGAGAAGGGAAAATGAGTATGAAAAAGTGGAAGTATGGGTTCAGAAACGGTGAAGAACAAAAAATTGGTGTGGATGTTAAAGATAATGAGAGAAGTGAAGGGAAGATGAAGAGAAAGGGAAGGTAGGAGAGAAAAGGTTAATGATGAGCCAGGCTGAGAGAAAGAGCGTTGGAAATGGGTAGGTAATGAGATTAAGATAAAGGGGAGGAGTAATGACCAGAAGAGAGGGGAAAGGGAGGGGTGAGGGAGAGGAAAGAAAGAGGGGTGAGACGGGAAAGGAAGGGGGTTGTGAGAGGGGGAAGGAGAAGGTTGTGGAGGGGGAAGGGAAAGGGTGAACGAGGGGGAAGGAAGAGGGGTGAGCGAGGGGGAAGGGAGAGGGGTGAGCAAGGGGAAAGGGAAAGGGGTGATCGAGGGGGAAGGGGAAAACTATGAAGAGTTACATAGATATACAAATCTTACGTTGCTGTGTTAATGATGAGTGAAGGGGATGGAGCCTATTTTTTCTGTGCACATTGTTGATATGAGGGAGGGGGGGATGAGTTGGGGGGAGGGCAGTCAAATGGTGGGTGACAGAGCGACTAGCAGGCGTTTTGTCTGCGGCCACCCTTTGCGGGATTAGGGCGTCGGGCTATAGATAGATGGATAGATAGACTTTGTTGATAATTCCCCTGTTTTTGTGTTTTTTCCTTGTACCTGGTTTTAGATTCAGGTGATGATGATGATGATGGTAGTAGTCATAGTAGTAGTTGTAGTAGTAGTAATAGTAGCAACAGCTCTTCAGTATATTCCTTTTCCCTGTGGATTGGTGATGATGATGATGTTGATGAAGATAATGATGATGATGAAAATGATGACGATAGTGATGTTGATGACGATGAGAAAGATGATTACGATGATGGTGATAATGATGATAATGACAAAAGTGATGATGATAACGACGATAGTGCTGATGATGATACTAACGCTGCTACCAACGATACTAATTAACCTTGCTTCTCAATTCCTGTACAGAGGGGTAAGCGTAAGGAGGCACCGGAGACCCGTGAAGGTGATCTGTTTATTTTGGACGAAGATGACTCCCCTCCCCTCAAGGCTAACCACCCACACGTCGACTGGCACTACTGCTACGACGTGGCTGATGTGAGTGAAGGAGAGAGAGTGCGTGTGTGTGTGTGTGTGTGTCTGTATAACCCCACACTACCATCCACACTCACACCCAACCAGCCCAAGTACCAATCACTCCTCAATAGCCTCTAACATCTAATTCATCTAACTAGTACTACACACACACACCCCATCACAGGTCACTAGTACTTCACACTAACAAGGCAACCTCCTCTAACCTAACCACATCAAGCCAGTCAAGATCCACTAACATAACAACCGCATAACATAACAACATAACGTAACCTAACAGTCTAACCAAGCCAGACTTACCGCAATCCAATCCAACCGTGCCAGTCACTAACCCTCTAACTACCCCATCCTCTCCTCGCCTCACTTCACCTCACCTTACCTCGCCTTACCTTACCTTACCTAACCTCACCTTACCTTACCTTACCTTACCTTACCTTACCTTACCTTACCTCTAACCCCACTAACCTCCCATCATTGAACTGGACGAGAAACTGATGATGAGCGACCTAACTAACACCGAACAAAGCATAACAAATCCAACTTCAATCTAACACAACATAGCCTAACACCAGCAAACCCACCAGCCCACTAACCCACTAACCCACTAACCCACCAGCTGGACGACAAGCTAATGGTGATGGACCCAGACCTCATCGGCACCAACAACTACTACGTCAAACTCATCGGCAACACCTTCAACATCGTCACCATCGAGAGCGTCACCAAGTTCAACGTGAGGCCCCACCTGTGCGACAGCCACATGGACAACGTGAAGCTCCGGGCCACCTGTGCGGTCCTCACGCCAGGTACGGGTCACCCCAGGTAGCGCTTCTGACCGTGTGACTGTAGTGAGTGGCGTGCGACCGTGATCTCAACCTGCATCATCTTTGTAAAACATGGCCTTTATCGACGCAGCCTATGTGTGTGTGTGTGTGTGTGTGTGAGAGAGAGAGAGAGAGAGAAACAGACAGATAGACAGGGGCAGAGGGAGAATGTGTGTATGTGTGTGTGAGTTTTTTTTTTCTATTTTAACCACCTTAATTAACCCCACCTTATCACCTTTTGCAGTCGTGATTCTTGATATGAACGAGGCGAGAGGGAAGCTACCCAGACAGATCCACTTCGCTGTTAAGTTCATCGACCTCACTCTTCTCCCTCCCCACACCAACGGAGAGGTCTGTAGCCGCCTTAAAAATGTGGTAGGAATAGTGGTAGTTGTTGTAGTGGTGGTTTCTGTAAGAGTGGTAGTATTGATGGTGGTGGTAGTTGTGTAGTGTGCTTGTCTCTCTCTTTCTCCTCCTTTCTCTAATACAGTACTATATCTGCTTTTACTCTCTCTCTCTCTCTCTCTCTCTCTCTCATAATTCATCCCCCTTCCCATCCAACTTACGTACAAAGGTGTAGATGTAGAAGACGAGGAATAGAAATGGAGGGTTGGTTGCTGTGAGAAATAATAGTTACGGGGAGAAAAAGAGAGAGAGAGAGAGAGAGAGAGAGAGAGAGAGAGAGAGAGAATACAGAACAGAAGAATGGGTAAAGGGGTACGTCTAAACCAGAGGTCGGCAACCTGCGGCTCAGGAGCAACCTGCGGCTCTTTTAAGTCACTTTTGCGGCCCCAGGAGCTTCATAAATAATCATTTATTCTTTAAGAACGAAAGCATCATGTAACACATGCAAGGCAAACATTAGATTTTTAATGCAACTTTGAAAAGATCTATATTATGAGTATTTTCATATATATATATATATATATATATATATATATATATATATATATATATATATATATATATATATATATTGAATAAACTACAGAACACATTATTATATTTTCATTCGCCTTGTAGATGGAACAGTATCACCGTAATGTTTTGTTTACATATAGAAGTACTGTGGATTTTGGTTTATGAGAGTGTTTTGTACTGCGGCTCCGAGAGTACTACATTCTTATGAAACTTTCAAATAAATGGCTCCTCTGGCTTTAAGGGTTACTGACCTCTGGTTGGACAGAAAGGTCATGGCCAGTCAGGGAAATGGCCAGTGTAATTAATAAGGACGGACGGTGTGTGTGTGTGTGAGAGAGAGAGAGACAGAGAAAGAGAGAGAGAGAGAGAGATCAGAGGGGAGCACGGAAAGAGCGAGGCACAGTTAGAGAGAGAGAGAGTCACAGGTGCAGGGAGGGAGACGGCAATTGAGAAAAAAATTGGAAGGAAAGAGCGTGTGTGAAAGATTGATAGAGCCTGAGAAATGGAAAAGAAATAGAAAACTGAGAGATAGATAGACAGACAGATAGATAAATAAATTGAGATAGATAGATAGACAGACAGATAGATAAATAGAGCCAGATAGCTAGATAGATAGACTTATAGATAAATGAATTGAGAGAGATAGACAGGTAGATTAATAGACAGATAGATTACAATAATTATAGATAGATAGATTTGTAGATATATAGATAGATTTATGAAGGGGGTCCATATAAATAGATAGATATGTAAATGGATGAATAGAATTGTCGATAGATAGATTGATAGATACACGTAGATAGATAGATGAGCGAATAGGTACATAGGTGGATGGATGGATAATAGATATAAAGGGAGAGATTGACGTCAGAAAAGGAGAAGATGGGTAGATGGATAGATAGAAATGATAGATAGCTTAATATGACAAAACGAGAGAGAGAGAGCACAGGTGAAAAATTAGTCACTTAGATATTTGTACCCAGGTAATGACATGCGCAGGTGAGTGCTTCAAGGTCGACCCAAAGAATACCTGGAGTCGTAGTGGAGGGGGGCAGGGTGTGATATATTGCATGGTTGGTGGGGGTGCATGTGGGAGGGTGGCGTGTGGTGGCAGAGGTTGTTATTGTGGAGGGAGGGGAATGTGTGTGGTGGGAGAAGTTTCTGATTAGGATGGAGTGTGTGTGTGTGTGTGTGTGTGTGATTAGAGAGAGAGAGAGAGATCGTTACTGAGTAGGGACTAATATGATTGAGACTGGTTGAAATGTCTCTTTATCTAACGAGTGATGTTAACTTCTTCACTGCCATTAAAGGAGAGAGAGGTTCCTTCTCTCTGTTAGCTTACATACAAGGCCTGACATTGTAACATCCATTCCTAGTTTATTAATGTAAACAAAAGGAAAGCCAAAAACAAGCGGAAATATCCTTCGTAGAGAGAGTTTAGCAAGCGACTTATTCCGGTGTGGGAGGATTTGCATAGCTCACCCAAAGTGCCTAATTAAGAACGCCCATCTTTACAGGTACAGGTATTTCCCCCCACCTGTACAAACAACCCACCCATTCAACCCATCCCGCCCACTCCCATCCGCCCATCCTTTGTATTAGTGTATTTCCAGTTGCATTTTGTGTACCTCGCCCTATCTTGTGAGGTGTGTGTAAGGGTTTGAATGATGATGATGATGATGATGACTGTTTTCTTCCCCAGGTGGTATACAACATCACTTTGACCCTCCCGGCGGACCAGAACTGCCTGACGGATGACGTGGATGTGGTGGAACCCGATGTGGACCACGAGGACGATGGTGGAGGCGGAGGTGGAGGTGGAGGCGGCGTGGTGGAGGTACGGCCGGAGCACGAGTTATTACTGAAGGAGATACCCCCGCCGGAGATCAACATTACGGTCACGCTGTAAGTAAAGACGGAGAGCCTGATTAACGAGATATTTATTTATTTATCTTGCTATTTATTCATTCATTCATTCAGTTATTTTTCCTGGTATCTACTTGTATATTTATTCATTACTCCTTTGTCTGTGTGTATTTGCTCTGTATATCAAATGACCTTGAGGTGGAATTAAAAAAAGACGATAATGGTAAGAATGTGGTAATAATGATGCTTTCCTTCTCCCAGCCTGTACGTATTTTTATCCCGTTGTTTATCATTTTATTTGCACATCTCTACCTGCATTTACCATTCACCTGCATTTATCTGTATATACCACTCCGCCTCTCACCCCCACATCCCTCCAACAGACCCGTGGGCCGATATTACCGCTTGGGTCAACTGATACACCCAGACGTCGATCACTTCAAGGTGCCTGCCCCCCTGCCCGAAGCCGCGCTCTTCTACATCGGCCAGAACTCCACCGACAAGGGCGTCAGCGTCACGGAGAAGATTGGCATCCTCTACGTGAGCAACCTGACCCTGCTGAGGACTGGGGAGGTGGTGGTGAGGCGCGGCAACAGTACTACCGTTGTGTCCATTACCGTTGTGGAGGAGGCGCAGAACAGACACGCCCATCAGCACTGTCTTGAAGTGGTGAGTGTGTGTGTGTGTGTGTGTGTGTGTGTGTGTGTGTGTGTGTGTGTGTGTGTGTGTGTGAAATATACAGCCAGTAATCACAACACTTCCATTACAATTTTTTGTTTTTAAGTGGAAAAGATAAAAGTGCTCCTCTCCTCCATCTAACACCGCTCTCTCATCTCCCGACCCTCAGAACGCCATGACCGACAGAGATGACTTCCCCTCCTGTTCTTCGCACGTGTACCGGGTCGAGTGCGAGGCCTTCTGCGGAAACGGGGCGGTGACGGGGAAGTGCATGTGGCGACAGAGTGAGTGGAAGGTCACGAGTAAAACCTACGATACCTGCTCGCCCGATCTGCAGACGTGCCCTAATGGAGTGTGTGATGAGCTGGAGGTGAAGGATCCCTCTATATGTCCCCAGGATTGTGTGGGTGAGTACTTGGAGATAGATAGATGGATAGATAGATAGATAGGTGGATTGGTAGATGGATGGATGGATAGAGATGGAGGGAGAGTGTATTATTAGAGAGTGTGATGGGCTGGAAGTGAATGATCCATCTATCTGCCCCCAGGATTTTGTGGGTGAGTACTGAGAGATAGATAGATAGATGGATAGATAGACAGATAGATAGAGAGGGGATGGTGTCTTAATGGAGTGTGTGATGAGGTTTGAGTCTATAGCCTATACTCCCTGGATTATGTGGGTGGGTGTATTGATCTATCTATCTATCTATCTAGCGAGAAATAAGAGAGAGAGAGAGGATGTGGCTGAGTGGAGTCTGTGATGGACTTGGGGTGAAGGTTTCTTGTGCATGTCCTCAAGATTGCGTTGGAGAGAGAGAGAGAGAGATTCACAGCTTCTGACATGGGTCTTGGGTTGCTGTCTGAGCCTAATTTATTTTTATTTTATTTCTTTTCTTTTTCCCTTTACCTCCTTCTTTTTTTTTTTCTTATCATTTTCTTCTGTTCTACTCATTCCTGACCCTCCTTCTGCACTCCCTTCATAAATTCTCCTCCCTTTACCTCCTCCCATTTCTCCTATCATTTTTTTCCGTTTCACTCATTCCCAACCCACCCTTTATAAGTTCCCCTTTCTCTTCCATTTACCTCCTCCTCTTTTTTCTCATCATATTCTTCTGTCCTACTCATTCCCAACCCTCCTCGTTCTACCCTACAGACGAGTCCTGGGTGAAGTCAAAACTGCTAACTCTGTCTCCCAGCGGCCGTGGCATTGAGTCTGGCTTGGGTCCGTGTACGTGCAACAGGGCCGGGTGCAGTTGCTTCCCCGCCAAGGAGAACCCACCGCCATACCCACCCCCACCCGACACCCCGGAAATGAAGCCAGGTGAGAGGCGTGCCGTTCATCATCATCATCTTCATCACCACCATCGTCATCGTTAACGTCATTATCATCTTCATCACCACCACCGTCATCGTCATCGTTATCATCATTATCATCTTCATCACCACCACCGTCATCGTTATCATCATTATCATCTTCATCACCACCACCACCATCGTCATCGTTATCATCTTCATCATCATCATCATCGTCATTGTCATCGTTTTCATAATCATTTTCATCATCATCATCATCATCACTATCACCACCACCGTCATCGTCATCATCATTATCATCATCATCGGTAGTGTGGAGTTCATCATCATCATCGTCATTACCGCCACAGTTATCATCATCATCATCATCATCAGTAGCATGCAATTCTTCACCACCACCACCACCACCATCATCATCATCACCATCATCATCATCATCATCATCATCATCATCTTCATCATCATCATCATCGCCCGTCTCATAATCATTACCCCTTACACTGTCATTTATCTAATCGTTCTCTTATCACATGACAGGTGAGTACTTAAAGCATGTCACATATTGATTTATTCAACCATATATCTAAGTAATCATTCTGTCCACCATAACAACTACCATAGCCACCAATATTATAACTACCATCACTTCCATAACTATCATCATTATTAATACCACAACTACCACCGTAACTCTACTTCCAATTCTACCTTATACTGTCACTCCTACCACAGCTACAACCATCACAACCACCTCTACCCCTACCACAATCACCACCATCAACGCAAGCACACCTACCACAAGTACCACCACTCTACCACCACCACAACTACCACCACTACCACAACTACCACCACCACTATCAAAAAATCGAACCCGCTGTCTGTCATATTAATAGTTCTTGTCCAATACGTGTTTCAGCCATAATATTTTTTCATCTCTCTCTCTCTCTCTCTCTCTCTCTCTCTCTCTCTCTCCCTCTCTTTTATGTATATATATATTTTTTCTGATGAGTTGGATACGCAGGACAGTTTAAGCGTAATTCTCTCTCTCTCTCTCTCTCTCTCTCATCTATATTCATACGCATCAACTCCAGTTTTTTTAAAAAAAATTTGTTGTAATATCCTTGGTGTTTTTTTCGTGTTTTTTTGAGTTTTTTTATGTGTGTATTTTTGGAGGACTCGAAAAACAGTGAACTCGGGTGTTTTTTGCCGGGTACGTTGGTGTGTGTGTGTCTGTGTGTGTGTGTGCTTCGACCCTTGACTAAATGACATGTTTTTTGGTGTTTGAACACGTGTGTGTGTGTGTGTGTGTGTGTGTGTGTGTGTGTGTGTTTCGACCCTTGACTAAATGACATGTTTTTTGGTGTTTGAACACGTGTGTGTGTGTGTGTGTGTGTGTGTGTGTGTGTGTGTGTGTGTGTGTGTGTGTGTATGTGAGTACATTCACTCTATCAAGTAATCATCATCATTATCATTACCATCATCATCACCACCACTATCATCATCATCATCTTCACCACCACTATCATCATCATCATCATCTTCACCACCACCACTATCATCATCACCATCATCTCTGTTAACCCTTTTCCTACCTTGGCGATTTTTCTTTCTCATTCTTTCTACCTTCAGACGATTTTATTCAGCCCTTCTAAAACACCCCTTGTAGCCCAGGTGTTTGTCCAGGTGTGTGTGTGTGATTTAATTAGTTTCAACACCTTATTGTTTATCGGGAGTGCTTTGATTATTTTACTGCCCTTGACCTAATTGGGGCACTCTCTCTCTCTCTCTCTCTCTCTCTCTCTCTCTCTCTCTCTCTCTCTCTCTCTCTCTCTCTCTCTCTCGTTTTTCTCTTCCCTGTTCAGTTTGCTCTTTTTTCTTCTTTTATTCCTCTCGAAAATTTCTTACTTGCATTTTTCCCTATCGTTTTCCTTCCTTCCTGCTCTCCTTCCTTCCCTCCTTCCTTCTTTCATTCATTCATTCTTCCCTCCCTCTCTCCTTCCCGTCCTTTCTTCCTTCTTCCCTCCCCCTCACCCTCCTGTCTTCCTTTCTTCCTTCTTCCCTCCCCCTCTCCCTCCTGTCCTTTCTTTCTTCCTTCTTCCCTCCCCCTCTCCCTCCTGTCCTTCCTTCTTTCCTTCCTTCCTTTCACTCCTAACAGACAGCCTCAAAAGGACCATTAAGGCTGCTTGCTGCCCTTTTTACCTTCCTTCTTTTACCTATTAATCATTTCCTTCGTTTCCCCATTCCTACTTTCCTTCCTTCCCAGTTCCTACAATCCCTTCCTTCCATCCAGCATCCATCCTTCCTTACTTTTTCTTTCTTCCATCCTTTCTTCCTTCCATCTCTCCTCCCTTCCTTCCTTCCATCTTTCCCTCCATCATACCATCGTTCCTTTCTTCCTTCCTCCCTCCGCTCCTTCCTTTGTACCATCCTTCCTTCCTTCGCACCATTCTTCCTTCCTTCCTTCGCAGCATTCTTCCTTTCTTTGCATCATTCTTCCTTCCTTCGCACCATTCTTCCTTCCTTCCTTCGCACCATTCTTCCTTCCTTCCTTCGCACCATTCTTCCTTTCTTCCTTTGCACTATTCTTCCTTCCTTCCCTCCTTCGCACCATTCTTCCTTCCTTCCTTCGCACCATTCTTCCTTCCTTCCTTCGCACTATTCTTCCTTCCTTCCTTCGCACTATTCTTCCTTCCTTCCTTAGCACCATTCTTCCTTCCTTTGCACCATTCTTCCGTCCTTCCTCGTTACCTGCGCAATACCTTTACCTGCGATTAATTAACTGCGTACATGAAAGCAGCCTTCAGCCCTCCCCCTATCCACTCACCTTAACCCATCCACCTCATCCACCTCCTTCCACTTCCTTCACCTAATTCCACCTCCTCCACCCAGCCCCTTTTCCTTGCTCATCCTTCTAATTTTCCACCATTATATTCTGTTGTGGATTTTTTTTCATCCACTTCTATCTCCTCCTCCACCTAGCTCCACCTAATTCCACCTTCCACAGCCACTCTTCCACCCTCTTCGTTTTATCCATCCCATATTAATCTGTTCAGGTCTTCCACTCTACCGTCTGCCTTATCCACATCACTGCTCCACATCTTTTCACCCACACAATTCCACTTGACACTCTTTTCCACACACCTACTCTTTATCCAACCACTCTCTCAGTAATCTTCCAATCTACCCACCTGCTCCACCTGGCCGCATATCCACCTTTTTCTTCTTACCCACCTGTCTGTATCCACTCATTCCACCCACTTAATCCATCCACTCATTCCACCCACTGCTCTTCTCTGTATCACCCTGTTCCACCAAACCACTGGATCCACATACTTTCTGTCCATTTACTTATCTAAATCCACTCTTCCACCCACTTAATCCACCTACTACCTTAAGTGATCATTCCAGCTATCCACCTCCTCCACCTAATTTATCCACCTGGCAAAAACTAACCTTTCCATCCACTTCTAACACTTAACCTATCCACCTGATCCACCCACTTCATCCACCTACTATCTTAAGCGATCAATCCACCTATCCACCTAGCAAAAACTAACTCTTCCACTCACTCCACACACACCTGTTAAAAAATCCCATTCTTTCTCACCCACCAAATCCACCCGCTCTAATTTTCCGTCCACCTATCCACCTCCTCCACCTTATAACTCTTCCATTTACTCCTTACAGACCTATACCGAAAAAAATCTCTTTCTCTTCCACCCACTAAATCCACCTACTGTCTTAATTATCCTTCCACCTCATCCACATCAAGATCCACTCCACTTCCTCTCCCACTTGAGTAACCCCTCCACTTCGTCTCTCTCTCTCTCTCTCTCTCTCTCTCTCTCTCTCTCTCTCTCTCTCTCTCTCTCTCTCTCTCTCTCTCTCTCTCTATTTTTCCCACTCTTTCCCACCTATTTTTCTCTCTCACTTGCCCTCCCTCTCTGATCCCTTCGCTGATCCACCATTAAAACTATTTTCAAAAGCTTATCTGGGAAGTGGAGTGGGTGGAGTGAGGGTGGAGAGAGAGAGAGAGAAATCACACGTGGGAATGTGTTAACAGGTAGACGAGTGAACAGAAAGGTGTCGACAGGTGTAGGCAGGTGTAGACAGTTTTATCAGGTGTAGATTGAAAAGCAGACAGGTAGACAGGTGAGGAGGAAGGTGTAGGGAAGTATATAGAGATTAATTTACAGATAGACAGGTGTTAAGAAAGTGTAGGTGTGTAAAAGCATATGTGGGCAGTGTAAGTGTGTAAAAGGTGAGGTGGACGGGTGTAAAAGTGTAAGAGAGTGTAAAAAAAGGGTGTTTACATTAATTAAGCTGTTGAAAGGTAATTACAAGTGCACAACGAGATATTAATAGGTGTTATGATGAAGAAAGAGGTGTGAATAGGTGTAGAGGTGTTAGACGAGGTGTGAAAAGGTGTAAAAAGGTGAAGACAGGTAAGCAATTAAGAGGAAGGGAAGGAGGTAAGGGGAGTGGAAGAGAGGGAAGGAGGGACAGGGTGAAAGAAGAGGAGGGAGGAAGAAAAGGAAGGGGTGGATAGGGTAAGAGGTAAGAAGAAGGGAGAAGACGAATGAAAGAGGGAGAGGCAGGGAGAAAGGGAGGTAAAAGGACAGGTAGGAGAGTGAGGGAGGTAAGGAGAGAAGGAACGGAGGTAGAGGGAGGGAGGGAGAGAGGAAAGGAAAGAGGGAGAGGGTTCAGGGAGGAAGGGAGTGTGTCCAGCGGAAGAGCCTCCCTTCCTCCCTTCCTCCCCCTCTAATACCTCACAAGCCCAGGATAAACACACACACACACACACACACACACACACACACACACACACACACACACACACACACACACACACACACACAGTTTTTCTCTCCCTGCACTATCCTTCATGCATACACACATACCTACGTAAACATACACATACGCACATACAAACCTTTTTCTTGTCCTCACCTTACATACAGCATTCCCTACATACATACATACATGCAGGCATACGACGCACATACACACCCTTACATCCGTACATGCAAACGTACATCCACTTTTGTTTATATTTTGGCGTCTGTCTGTTCGTCTTTCTCTACGATATACTCCTTACACAGTTCTCTCTCTCTCTCTCTCTCTCTCTCTCTCTCTCTCTCTCTCTCTCTCTCTAATCCTCTCTTTCTTCCCCCACTTCCTCTCTTTCTCTTTTCAGGCTTCCCACAGAAATGACAACACTTGTGAATATAATAAAGATTTTTTCAGCAATTTTCTTTTCATGGTGAGCAAAAATATCGTTTATTATTATTATCATTATTATTATTATTATTATTTCTATTGTTGTTGTTGGTCGTGATGGTATTATTATTATTATTATTATTATTATTTTTATTATTATTACTATTATTTATATTATTATTTTATTATTATTATTATTATTTTTATTATTAATATTTTTATTATCATCATTATTATTATTGTTCTTTTTGTTGTTTTTTCTCAAAGCAAAATTAACCTGATAAATATCTCACCGATTTTTAGGAAGTTGATACCTATACTCCTGTCACTCTAACTTGGCCTAAAATTGCCCTTTGTCCATCTTTAACGCCCAGGTGTATCGGTATCAAGGAAGGAGAGCCGTAGTATTAATTGTGTTTATGTTACGTGAAATAAAATACAAAAGGGACATAAATTTGGGCCAACTTAAGGTGAAAGAACTACAGGTAAATGGATGGTGTCTTCTTAGTGACCACTGCTGACCTTCATTGACCTCTGCTGACCTTAGTTGACCTCCCTTGACCTTAGTTGACCTCCCTTGACCTCTGCTGACCTTAGTTGACCTCTGTTGACCCTATTTGACTTCCCTTGACCTCTGCTTACCTTAGTTGACCTCCCTTGACATCTGCTGACCTTAGTTGACCTCTGATGAATTTTTGACTGACCTCTGCTGACCTCTGTGTGTTTTTGTTTATATTCTTCTCTCGACTCCCCTTCACACCAGTCCAACCCATAATCCCCCATTTCACACTCTCATTCCCCCTCCCCCCACCCAGAGAGAGAGAGAGATAGACAGACAGACAGACAGACAGACAGGCAGACAGAGCGAGACCTACATCATTACAATCATCACTATAGCTTCAGAGAGAGAGAGAGAGAGAGAGGATAAGCTAATTCATCCTAATCAGGACTAACGAAGGCCCTTCCGTCTTTCTCCACTCTGCAGTAAAGGTTGTTAGCCTCTTTCATCTAAATCCCATCATGTGTGTGTGTGTGTGTGTGTGTGTGTGTGTGTGTGTTCTGTCTGCATTTTCCTGTCACTCCATCTTTGGGTTTTCATTCATTTTTCTTGGCTTTTGTTATCTCCACCAAAAACATGTCCTGCCTGTTTTTATTTTTGGCTTTACGTGTGTCATTTATATCTTCCGTTTTTTTTTTTTTCTGTTTTATCCAAGACGCTCCCGTTTTCTTCCAAGACGCTGGTAGGCTTCTTATGCATATGTCAGAACAGGAAGTAGAGTTTGATTTTATAACACCCTTGTTTATTTATTCATTTGTTTATTGATTGGTTTTGTTTTTATTATTATTATTATTATTATTATTGGTAGTAGTGTTGTTGTGGATGATGTTACTGTTATTATTATTATTATTATTGTTGTTGTTGTTGTTGTTGTGGCCGATGTTACTATTTTTCATCTTCTTCTCATTATTATTATTATTATTATTATTATTATTATTTTAGTGGCATATCCAGGTCCATTGTTACTTTGCTCCTTTTTCTTGGTGACATACGGAGCTTCTTAGTACCTCCTCCTGAGCGATCTATTTTGCTTCCTCCATCTCAGCACCTTCTTGTAGGCTGTTTAACTTCATTTGTATTTGTATTCAACTTCATTTTGTATTTGTATTCAACCTCATTTGTATTCATATCAACCTCATTTGTATTTGTATTCAACCTCATTTGTATTCATATCAACCTCATTTGCATTTGTATTCAACCTCATTTGCATTTGTATTCAACCTCATTTGCATTTGTATTCACCCTCATTTGCATATGTATTCAACCTCATTTGTATTTGTATTCAACCTCATTTGCATTTGTATTCAACCTCATTTGTATTTGTATTCAACCTCATTTGTATTCATATCAACCTCATTTGTATCATTAGTCATGTACAGGAGGTTATACAGGTGTGGTGTCCAGAATGAGTAGCTGAGGAAAAGGTGTTACGACATCCCAAAGCCTCTTAATACCCGATGACCGTAATTACAATCAGGAAAGGTCAGGTCACTCCCCTCCCCCTCCCTTCCCTCCCCCTCCCCCCCGAATTATTGAACCCAAACCCGTCAAAACTGGATTGGACACAGGCTTAGGAGGGGGTCAGTAAACCAGGCTCTCTCTCTCTCTCTCACCCACACACACACACACACACACACACACACAGACACACACACACACACACACGTCAATATCTTTCTGTTGCGTGTGTATGTACCTTTATTGACGATTTCTTTTTTCCTTTAATACTAACAAACTATTTTTATTGGGCTTACAACCCCCCACCCTCCCCTCCGTAGTTCCAGCCCCCCAAAATCCCACCATGAGGCAAAAGAAAATCGTCTTGAGAGAGAGAGAGAGAGAGAGAGAATTTCCAAAGTACAGTCTCTATTAAACTTTTGACCAAGAAATAAAGAGTTTTTATTTTATTTTTTTATCTTCTACTTAATACCAAACGAATTTTTCACCTGGATATTCCCGTCACAGGTAAGGGGGTTATTTAACGAAGCGAACACCTCTGGGGGTACCTATTCCCGTGGGCGGACAAGTCACGTAGCTCCTCTTCCTTTGCGATTCATTTTGCATGCTGGTAAACCTAAATATTCTCGGGTGTGAAAGATATATAGGTTTAAAATGGACTTAGTTTTTGCATTAAAATACTTTGTCTTATGAAAACATCAGCCCGAGAGAGAGAGAGAGAGAGAGAGAGAGAGAGAGAGAATATCGAAAGCACAGAAGGAAAATATTTTGTGTGAAACTGGAATTTGCGATGTTTCTTCTGTGTGTGTGTGTGTGAGAGAGAGAGAGAGAGAGAGTGTGAGTGGCAGTGTGAAATGTGCGTGAAGTATGATATTATTTTCTGCTCGGTAACTTTTCCATCCTCCAGTAGGGAAAAAAAAAAGGAAAAAGATCAAGGCAGCCTAGCATAAACAAACCATCTTCTTCTTCTTCTCGCAGTGTGGGGATGCGACAGTGGGTGCCAGGTGGGAGTGGTGGTGGCTGTCCTTCTCTCCATCGCCCTTGGGGTCTTCTGCGTGGTCATCTGCAGGTTAGTACTCCCTCCTTCGGCAGTACTATACTCATTTTACCTTCACCTGTTCCATCCAGGTCCCTATTTTTGCTGCTGAGTGAGAGAATGGCAAATAAACAGCCCCTATCCATTTAACTAGCTCTCAGGGTTCTTGTTAATAGCTGTCATTTTCTGCTATTACTGACAGGAGTTACCCCAACCTGTGATTCGTCTTGTCGCTTTTAAATTATTTCTGCTGATTTTTCTGTTTTCTTTTCCATTTTTTCTTTCTTTTCGTAGCTTAACCTTTGTATAGGACGAGTTATCTTAGTTTCACCTTTGTACTGTCGCCCTGTAATTAGTGCTTCTCTTTTACTAACCATCTTAAGTGTATTACATTATCTTTTGCAAGCCATTACAGTTACCTTTTTATTTGTCCTCCCATCACATTTTTTTTACCCATAAATGTACAGTGTAATTACCCTTCTTAGTGACGCTTCGCTATCCCCTTTTTTTTCACTTTTTGTTCCTCTTGTTTTCCTTTTCAATCCTCACTTTTCCTTTTCCACAATTGGCGCGGGAAACGGTAGGGTCACGTAATATCCCCGGCCACACTTTCGGCTGTATTTGTCTTTCACCTGCCCTTTCACTTCTTTCTTTCCGTCTACTTTTTCCATTTTTGTTTTCATTCTCACTTTTTTCTCACACTAGGTGGATGATGCGGCGGAATAAACAGAAGGACGATAATGAGCACACTTTCACGTACAATTTCTTCAGTTGCCTTTTTGCACGTCCTTTTCCAGTCTGTTTTCCTTGTCAGTCCTCACTTGTCCATTTCCACAGACGCCGGATGATGCGACGCGGGAAACAGAAGGGTGGTGTAATTTCCCTAGGCACGCTACCCACGGACGAGCGACCCACGATGCCCTACAACGCCCGTGATGAAACTCACGACTCACTCATCTACGGCCTTCGCAACTCCCCACGACCCGACCACAGCACACCCGTCACAGCCCTGAATCTGACGGTGAGGACTGGCGGTTGATGGGTTTGGGAGAATTAAGGGATTTTTAGGGGAGGTTTGGGGGGATTTAAGGAGTTTTCAGACCCATGGCTCTCTTACATATCGCCCTCATTACTTGCCAAGATCCTACCACAACACACCTATCTCAGTCCTTGGTCTTACTTTGAGGACTGGAGGTTGGTGAGTTTGGGAGGATTACGGGATTTTTAAAGGAGGTTTGGGGGGGATTTAAGGAGTTCTCAGACCCATGACTCCCTTACATACAACCTTCATAACTCACTATACCCCAACCACAATATACTCACCTCAGGCTTACGGGTGGGGACTGGAGGTGTTTACATCTTACGGTTAGGGCTTATGGTTGATTGGTTTTGAAGGGGTTTTTGGGCATTTAGGGAGGGCTGTAGGGAATTGAGGGAGTTTTGGGATGGCAGTGAGTTGTGTAGGTGATGTTGTCTTGGTGTCAGAGGAGAGCATAATACCCTCTGCATGGCGAGAGCGAGAAGAGTGGAAGGGACGATGACGATGCTGATGATACTGTTTATTCCCTTCAGATCGACCGCAAGTGGGAGTTCCCCCGGTCCCGGCTGGTGATTGAACAGACCCTGGGTGAGGGGGAGTTCGGCAAGGTGATGAAGGCACGAGCGCAAGGGATCGCAGGCAGCCTAGGTCAGTACACCCTGCCAACCCTCTGATATTCTTGGGACTCTATTCTCCTTAGTTCATTGGCGCAGTTTTCCTTTTATTCTTCCCGTGAACAGACGGTTTTTTTCAGTTTGAGGGGACTTTTCAAACAAGGCGGATTAAATATAGCATTCACTACCCTCTTCATTCTTATAGGTCCTTCCTAAGTTGAATAAAATCGTCTAGAGTTTGCACAAGTTAAGCTATGACGCAGTTGTTATGAAAAAGGCTATAATAAAGTATAAAAGATATCCACAGGCTGAAGGGAGTCACTTAAAAGAGAGTGTTAAGATGTAGTATGCCTACAGTGTATATGTCAGAATCAGTGTAATCAAATTTAAAATAATTCTTGATCGAGACTGATAAACAATGACTGTAACTTATTACTGCAAAGCACACACACACACACACACACACACACACACACACACACACACACACACACACACACACACACACACACTATTCAAAATTTATTGTCGTTTTAGGCCGACTGGAAAAGAGAAAAAGTCGGATCGATACTGGTTTATCTTGTGAATAAAGGATTTTCCATATGTGGGTACAGTTCTTCCAACCGTACCTGGAGTTTATGATTGAAAAAATATATTAGTACATCATAACAGGTACCATATCGTCCGCAGGGTACACAACGGTGGCGGTGAAGATGCTCAAGTCCAACAGCACCCCGGCAGAACTGGCAGACCTGCTGTCCGAGTACTCCCTGCTGAAGGAGGTGTCGCATCCCAACGTGGTGAAGCTCCTCGGCGCCTGCACCTCCAACGGCGGACCCATCTATATCATTATTGAGTACTGCCAGTATGGGTCGCTCAGGTGGGTGTGCAGGAAATTAGACTGTGTGTGTGTGTGTGTGTGTGTGTGTGTGTGTGTGTGTGTGTGTGTGTGTGTGTGTGTGTGTGAGAGAGAGAGAGAGAGAGAGAGAGAGAGAGAGAGAGAGAGAATCACATTTTTATCCCAGTTAAAGGATTTTGGGAGGTAAAGTGCTGGATAGGAACATCATGGGGTGGCAGTGATGTAACTGGGCAACTCCGCATCTCAGTTATGTATACCATCGTTCCTCACCTCCCTCTCAGTCCCCCGAAAGGAGGATGGTGGACTTGAAACGCGACCTAGTGTGTATATTAAACCTCAGTATCCCCGTGTGTGTCACTGATGCAAATTATGTCGGTGTTGAAAATATATATGTAGCATAGATGAGAATGTTAAGGTGGAACATACAAAATAAACAGGTAAGAATGAAGAGCTATGAAGCTACCTGTGCATTACCCATTTAGATTACACTCCCATCCCCAAACGCACTCTTCTTCCCTTTGCCTTCTGTTGAACATTCTTCTAACCTGAACCTCCCCCACCAGGAACTACCTGAAGCGGTCCCGTCATGCCGAGTTTGAGAACCGTGTAGGGTCGGGTCCAGGAGGTCCGGGTGAGGCCAGCACACATGACTACAACATCACCCCCAAGGACATCCTCTCATTTGCCTGGCAGATCTGCAAAGGAATGGCCTACCTCACTGATATGAAGGTACGTAGAAATCACCAAAAGTCTATGCAGGCTAGTTCGTTGATACTAGCACTGTGAAATGGGTGTGGGTTCAAATGTGAAATACGTGCAGGGGTGAGGTGGGTGCGTGTTCACTTTGTAGGTGTGGAGTGGATGTGAAGTGAAGATAGGGGTTCATCTGGGTCCAGATGTTTTACCTACTTTAATTTTATGGACATGAGAACTTAAGAGGGCAGCTTGCAGTTGTTTGGATGGCCTATGTTAAGTTAAGGTGGAGGTGCATTGGAATATCCTGCAATTAGAAGACCACAACGGCTGATAAGTTATTGCTAACCTGTACCTTGACAGCTGGTGCATCGTGACCTTGCTGCGAGGAATGTCTTGCTGGCAGCAGGCAAAGTCTGTAAGATCTCGGACTTTGGACTGACCAGAGACGTGTACGAGGGAGATCTGTACTTCAAGCGCAGCAAGGGCAGGGGTATGTGTTTTAATGTGTTTGTTATTTGTTATATTCAGTATACTAAGCATTTGTCCTGGTTAGTGTTCACTATACTAAACATCTGTCCTGGTTAGTAATGTACAGTTTATCCTATTCAGCGTATCCTACTCGCAATTTGTCTTCTTCACTTTACTCGTACTTGTTTAGCTTGCACAGTATACATACAGTGTGTCTTCTTCACTGTATTCATAATATATCCCGTGAAGTGTGTTCATATTTTGTTCCAGTCTGTATACTTATATTATGTTCATTTTTTCTTTATACGATCTTTATCTAACTCCGTTCTTAAACAAGAAAAAAATATAAAGATCTTCACCATTCTCAAGGAGTCAGTGGCCTTTGCATTTGTTGATCTAAAGACTTTGTTGGGCAGAGTTCTCTCTTAACCGCATAAAACTGTATGGTGTTAAGCAGAATATTATACCTAAGTAATCATTTACCCGGAAAAGGGCAAATGATCACCTGGTATGTCATGCAATGGTCTCCCCATCGTGCATATACCCAGACCTCACTCACTTAACCTTCATTCCTCTGGAGATCACCCCATCCTCCACATCACGGACTTCCTGTTCTTCATTCCTCTGAGAAAATCACTCCTTTATCCTTCTCCTTCATACTCTGATTATCACTCCATCCCCTACATCACTGATTTCTCTCATTCATTCCTCTGATAATCACTGTATTTGCCACATCACTGGTGTCCCCTTTGTTCCTCTGTCACTCAGTGCCTTCCATTGCAGTGCCAGTAAAGTGGATGGCCCTGGAGAGCCTTGTGGACCACGTGTACACCAGCAAGAGTGACGTGTGGGGCTTTGGCGTGCTGCTGTGGGAGCTGGTAACCCTTGGCACGCCTCCCTATCCCGGCATCACCCCAGAGCGACTCTTCTCCCTCCTCAAAGCTGGATACCGCATGGAAAAGCCCGAAAACTGCTCTCAGGAATTGTAAGTATCGTGTCCCTGCCCTGTTTATAAGTACTTTTTTTGAGGGGAGGCGAATGAATGACCCTCGGATGAGCCATATTGTGACAAAGAGAAAAAAACAAATACAAATACGCTATGTAAATTAAGTTTTTAGTTAATGCACTGGTCTGTTTATCAGTGTACTGTTCAGAAGAATATTTTTAGAGGTTAACACCATGGCAAAAGTGTCAATAGACCCTTCATTCATCCCTTGGGAATTTGGGATAATTGCAAGTTTTCAGAAGCTTAAGCTGTTGCAGATTTTCTTTCAGTTACACCACGTAACCATTTCCCAACCCCCTTCAACCCCACTTAATCTCCACTCTCTCTTTCTCTCTCCAGGTACGATGTGATGCTACAGTGTTGGGCTGAAGATCCTGGACGACGGCCATGCTTCCAGGCGCTGACCGACATCTTTGAGAGCATGATCCAGGCTGATGTGGAGTACCTGGAACTGCGCTCACTCATCGTCACCAACCGAGGGTACTTTGACACCATCCCAGACCCCCCACAGCAGCTCCTGGATGCACCTCCACAGTTCCAGGTACAGTGGCCGAACAGGAAGGTGCTGGAACTCCAAAAATTATTAGAAAATTCTAAGATGTCTAGAATTATAAAAAACCGTTGTATAAAAAGTCGTCAGAATGTATCAAGATATTCTGGAAATTTAGCGTTCGATAAGATGTTACTTTCACTAGATGCAATGCAAGAAAGTGTTAAATTTTCATCTCTGGATCCAGGACTCACCAGTGCAGCAGCAGAGTCAGGGACAGGGACAGGAACAAGGTCAGGACGTGGAGCTGGAGGAGGGTCTGCCCTCTCCACCCCCTCCCCCCGGCTCGTTACAGACCAGACATCAGGGTTTGCCAAGATTAAATCTGGAGGAGGTGCACAGTCCACGGTCACAAGGTATTTTTTTTCCATTTTGTGACAAGTTTTGGGTGTACAAACAGTCAAGAAGTATTGTACAGGATGGGTCTGATAATTTCCGGAATTGTTCAATAGCTACAGCTCTTGATGTCCAGTTAGGTTGGTATGCAAACATTTATGGCATATCCGGTAATTAATGAACATTGTTAAAGAGCAGTATATAAAATTTCTGCACTTTTATTGACATAATGATTGCACAAGTACAGGCATTTTTACCTGGAAAGTTGCATCCACATTGTGACATACAAGACTGGACCTGAGACTAAGTTGCTGTTTACGAACAGGATCAGTGTGAAATGGATTCAGATCATATAAAACAGGATATCGTTGTTGGTTCAGTGTATTGTTTATGTATTAATGTTATATTCTTCAAGTCATGAGTAAATGTCCAAAATTCTCCCCCTCTATCATGTTGGCATCTTGATGATTTCCACCTCCATCTACTGATGATGATAATGATGATGATAATGGTAATTATAACAGTTATTCCTCTTCTCTGTGGTAGATTGGTCTCCACCTGATCTAGACGAAGAAGAAGGCCAGGTTGACGCCGAATCCTACCTAGTGGCACGGTCGAATCGGCCACGGCGTGAGGAGTCGTCCGAGCCTCTTCTTGGGTCCCACACACCCACCCCACACGGCCACACGCCCACAACCCACGCCCACAACCCCACCTACTCCCCAAGCAATGAATCCCCTCCTCATCCCCCCCTCCACTACTCAACCTTGGCAACAAGACCTGACGAGGAGGATGCCCACACCTTGGTAAGAATCTGGTGGCAGCTCTAGTATTATCTTTAAGCAGGAAGATGATTCTCATCCATCCATCCATCATCATTTTAGGTTTTCATTTTTAATTATGGAAATAGTGTAATTATAACAGTTATGATAATAAGAAAGGATTCATTGCCCGAAAGTTTGCAGGAGTTGTCCCTGCCAAAGATGGTCAGACAAAAAAAAGACAAAATTTTTGATTTGTTCATTTGAAGTGCCTGAACTTCATTCTGTAAAAAAAAAAAAAAAAAAAGTAAGTAAAGAGAAATAAGTTGGTTTAGTTCCAGCTGTGGTATCTTAAGTAACTGTTAATGTAGAAAATGAAGGTATTTGTTGTTCTTTCATATAAAAATAATGTAATGTCCAAGCTGCAATAAAAATATGGAAGTACTGTACAGTATGATAGTGCTCATTCATATGAAGTTACAGCACATCATTAACCTCTCTGTCTTACATACAGGAGTGCAGTAGAAGTGAGGAGGACTCAGACAGTGGGAGGGCAACGGGGGACTCAGGGTATGCAACGGAAGAAGGCCGTAGTGGGGGAAATGGCAATGGGAGCAATGGCTGCAGCAGCAGCAGATGGCGAGGCGTGGAGCACAAGGCAGGCACCAGAACGCCCCACAACCCAGCGTCGTACTCCCCTGTCCCACCACACGACCACGACGATGACCAGGACACCTCAGAGGACCTGGAGGAGCGGCAGGAGTTACTGACGGAGGACCTGCTGTTGGGGCACCTGACGCCGAGCCCCGAGCCCGCCCACCATCACCACCACCATCACCACCACGACCCGCCCCATGCCGCCCACACCACGCCGGTCATTGTGTGAGGGCACCAGTGGCCGCCATGCACACACTCAGCTGTATTCTAGGTGGCACTGGAGTCTTCGCGGCACATCTTCCTTGTCGATTGATTTAGCACATTAGATCTTCCCTTCCTCTTCTGTGTTATTTATATCGTTGTAATATTAAGATAGTTTGAATCAGTGACACACAAGAGGAGGCAGTGAGGTGTAATGCGTAGAATTAATCGCTAAGAAAGACGTGTTATGAAATCTCCAAAGGCCAATTAGAAAATGGTCCACTACCTGATCACGCGCTACCACTATAACTAACCGCTTCAGTACAATAATGTCTTTTCATTTTAATTAGTCCACCACTAGACGACTGAATTTAGCTTAAGGTAGGTCTCCTGTGGTTAAGGAGTTAATGCCGGCTGTATCAAACCCTACCAGTTCGATAAATCTACCCTTGGCTGAATAAACTCGTCTGAGGATGGCAGAAATAAAACAAATTACATCATCGGACTGAAGGGGTAACCACAACATACATACCATGATCACTGTATTCACTAAACTACTACTACTGCCACAGTTACCAAGCTACTACTACCACTACTGCATATGTGCAATTGTATAAACCACCACAGCTATTAGATTTATGTTCTGATATTAGTTTGCTATTGCTATACCGCAGCAAATAGTGTACCAGGCAAAACCGCAAGACTCACACCAAACAATCACCACAACTTACCATTCATTAACTGCCATACAGGAATAATACCAACTACCATACCATTACAACAAATCAAAACCAGGTAAAACATACTGTTATGATTAATGATTAGAATGGGGGTGTTCCTTTATAAGTATTTTTGGATCTCTTGTCCCTCCCCTCCCCCTCTATCATTCCCTCTCACTCGTTACCTTTGTTATTGACGCACCAAAAGATCAGCATCTGATGGCCCTCTCATGATCACTTACGGCATCATAGTCCTTCTCATGCTTCATCCAGCTCTTGCAGCTTCTTACTCAACTCTTTCATCTTTTTATCCAACTCTTGCAGCTTCTTACCCAACTCTTGCAGCGTCTTATCCAGCTCTTGCAACTTCTTCCCCAACTCTTACATTTTCTTATCCAATTCTTACAGCGTCTTATCCATCTCCTGCTGCTCCCTTACTCGTTTTTGCTAGCACTTCATTCTTGCCTACAGCCTCATCCATTCTGGCTTTCGCTGTCATGACTACTCGTTTTCATTTTTCATTGCCTGTTTGCAGTCCGTTTTCATATCGTCTCATGTTGCCGCTGTTCTCCATAGTCTCTCTTTGGTGCTCCTCTCATCATGCCTTCGCTTTTTTCATTTATTTTCATCTCTAGTTCATCTTCTAGAGTTAAGCTTGCATCTCCCATCCTTATCACCTGTTATCTTGCGCCCTGCATGCTTCCCCTTGTTATCGCATAGCTTGTCTATGACCTTATTTCCTGCTAGGTCACTATATTCATCAGTCACTGTTAATCTTGCCCCTCATGAGTTTAACTTCACCCATATCATAATTCATGCCAGAGGTTAATTTTTCGGGGTCAGTCATTTCCCTCGCTGGATCTTGTGAGGTTAGTCATTTTTCTTTAACTCGGCTGACCTCTGCACAGTATGAGGCCAGGGCTTCATCTCGTGTTGAAAACCTCTCATAGTGTTAAGCATATCACGTCCACTACTTAAACCTAATGCTGTAATGTTAATGTGTGTTAAACCCGGATAGAGAAGAGACTGAGAGGAAGCGGGATGTTTTGTTCCTTTCCTCCTCTCATCTTTTGACTTGCCTGATTCTGTAAACATACGAAAATAGCCTCACTTGACATTATTACCTGAACCCTAAAGGCTCCCTGGTCTGGCTTTGTGCTGAGTGGAAACTTTGACCTGATTTGAACTCGATCCTTAACTTCCATGAATGTGACCTGATCTGAGTGACTTAGCTAAGCTGTGACCTAAATTAGCCTATAGTATTCATATTTAAGAATATGATTTACTGTACTGTATATTGTTATGCATGATAGTTAATTAGAGTACCGGGTATATTAGCATAATATCAGCAATCAAAATAGCAAATACTGGTATAGAAATAGAAATTGTTATCTCAGGTCAACCTTCCCACGGACCAGCGGATTGCGAGGTGTCTCAGGCATGGACTCGGTTAACTGTGTAAGAATTACGGATGAATCATTTTATTTGATGGCAGAGGATGAGGTGGGAGCACTGTTGTTCTGTGCATAATGTAGGCTACACTGTCTAGATTAATTTCCTGCGTCTCATATGAACAGCATTTGCCACATTGTATTTGCAGTAACTTGTACCCCACCCATTCTTCTTGCTTGTGCATTATGTTGATCACATCTCAAAAGCCCTACCAAGGCCAACCCACCAATATACTAAGCCACACTTCATAACAGCAGATTTCTCGTTAAAGACATCACGGCTTTCTGGATAAGATATCTGTGAAATGAAAGACGAAAGTAGTTAAGTGGGTAAAGCTTTGGCTGTTAGGCCCCTTTAAGTGCCACCCATTGAAACTGGCAATGATTCTTGTTTATTTGATTTTTTTTTTTTTTTTTTAAAGATCAAAGTTGTCATTGTTTTTGCTCAATTGACATTTTTTCTTACAGTTAGATGATAAGAGTTTTTCATTGAATATGCTCATGTATAACTAACATGTGTTTCATCCAAAAGCTGCGGAGAACATCTTGGCGTTGAAATACTCCGTATACAAGTTAGCGGAAATTAAGTCACTGAGGAACAGGAAATGCAAAGAACAATATCCAGAGTACATAATAAGGAAGTTGTGTTGGCATTGCATTTCAGAAGAGTGAAATATCTGACAACGGTTGTACGTACGGGTTACATAAATGTTTTTATATTGTGCGTCATTGGCTGTAATGGACTTTAATTTTATACTGAGAATTGGCCGTAGTGAGATGGTTTGTGAATCCTCTAAAAGTGGAGAAAATGAACTCTGTCAGATGTTTCAATTGGTTAATATTTGAAGGATGAAAGAGTATATTGCATGATGCGGAACTAGGAGTCGTTAGAAAACGTTTTACTGATGGTGAGCGACGGTAGGCAAGAAGTTTGATTATTCAGTGAATGCAGACTAATTTAAACGAGAAGGTGAGTTGTTCATGTACCAAATGAACTATTGTTTCGCCTTTCAGGTAACTGCAGAACCCGTGGTATATATGGAAACAAGGTAACAAGAAAATTCTGAAGTTTTGTAGACGTTTGGAGACAACTTGAATTTCGGTAATTAGCAAGTATTAATTAGTTCAAGGTAGAAGGAACTATCGCTAAAATTTCAGTAATAAGGATGGTGAGTAATGATAATGGAATCCACGATTGTACACGTGGTTAAGATGGAGGAAGTGATAACAGTAGGAGGCTGGGATGCTTACCATGGCAACGGCTGGGGAGGGACGCTGTCAGAGGGACGGGATATTTTTACAGTTGAACGTTGATGAGGTGGCAGTGAGTGAATTCCCAATGCTTAGAGGTAAAGGTGAAGTCCATGGTCATTGTCCAGAAATGAGATTATTCCCTTAATTGGTAATGGGGTTACTGTTCCTTTGGCTTTGCAGTAATGTGTTAAGTGAAACGCAGCTCACTAGAAGCATAGATTAAGCCGTTACATTGCAGAAGAATGACCCTTGTGATGTGTACTATTTTGAACGATTATATCAGCATTTATAAACAGTATTTATTTTTGGGGGGGAGCATTCATTTCACAGAGTAATTGGGTTCTGTGGCTTTATTATGTACATCATCGTATTTTAGCATCA
The DNA here is from genome assembly GCF_032717465.1 of Coenobita brevimanus. Taxonomy (NCBI): domain Eukaryota; kingdom Metazoa; phylum Arthropoda; class Malacostraca; order Decapoda; family Coenobitidae; genus Coenobita; species Coenobita brevimanus. The sequence goes on from NC_137015.1 coordinate 3,620,967, forward strand.
CCTCCATTACCAGTTTTATTTCTCATGGAATACATGTATGTGTTTAGCCCATGGTGTACCTCAGGGAGGTTTCCAACAGTCTTTTTGTTAAGACACAAGGTTAGATTTGATTGTCATCAGGAAACAGCAACTCTGATGAAAGCTAAGTTCAGAGTCATAAGAATCACAACAAAAACCTTTGGTAAAAGTCCTTGTTTTACTGTGAACACCAGCCCTGTAAAAAATGCAAGGTCAGGTAAACTATATGGTATTGGCAACCGAAGCACCTCCGATGGCAATGCAGATCAGAATTGCAAGATTGGTACAGTATTGGAAAGTACGGTATCGTAAAAACTTTGCATTTCCATGGAAGCCAAGACTAACCCAAATTTTTTATTCTGCTGGTCTGATAGGTGTATTTTAAGATATTAATGATGTAAGTAGGAGAAACCAGGTTGGACCAATGCATCTTGGGACCATCACAAAGCGGGTTAGGTGGAGGAAGGATGTGTTGTGGGCATTGAAATACAGTACTGTATTTTTCTAATGTGCCAGCTCCCATCCCCCTAACAAAGCAGAAATTGACAATTTTTGACTGGTTTTGTATGCCATTATTAAAATTTGACACCTTTTATTATTAGCTGTTTATTGCAGACAGTATTTGAACTCTGCTAGTTTGGCTTCCAGTAAAAAAGAAAAAAAAAAAAATGTGGAAATTCTTTGAGGGAAAGGTCATGGCATTATTTTATGTGAATGTATCTATCTATCTATCTATTGCCAGATGCCACAATCCCGCATCTGGTACATATTGGTCATGCAATAATCCGTTAATGCACTGAAACATGTTGCATACGGTATTGATTTTAAGCATGGCAGGGAAATTGTTAACGGTACCATCCTTTTCCCATTATTTTCACATAGCCGCCGAGATTGTCATAAGCAACGACTGTATTTGAACCTGTCCAACAAAGGAAGTCTGCTTTCCTGTCAAGTGGTTAGCAAGTAAGCTGTGTCGTTCTCAGGGGACTGGTTGAAAATTCATGTTTATGGGGCAACATTTTTGTAGTAAGGTGTCCAGTGGCATTGTTTGTATTTGCTGCTAAATTTGATTTCCTATCACAAAATATTGGTAAGAGGATGCTTTGGGTGCAATTTTGAATTCAAGGAGTTATCAACAAAGTCACATTTAAACTGCTAGGGCAGATGTGTTGACATGTCTCCAACTTTTTTTGTCATTTATGAAGCCAAAGGTGAGAGTAAAGCATGCAGAGTTTATCTGCTTACCAACTGGATGCCCCGATTAACATGACATGGAAGCTAACCTATATAAAACTGATAGTTGTAACATGAATGACAGAATAGTCGGCATCCCTATGCCTAGCAACTAGAATGACAACAACCTGATACAGTGTAGGGTACTGTGACTTGCTGTCAGTTGAAACATGGTGGAAAGAATGCCAAGTTTTTATCAAACAATACATGTATTTGGAAGAATGAAGTTAGGGGGGACAATGTAGACAATACAGTAATTATACAGAACATTGAATATTTTCCAAGTCAGAAGTAGTAAATGTGGTGCCAGGCTTTTCCACCATTTCTGTTTATACATTATTCAGTTTAAACATAGAGAGCAATTTCCTTCTCTCTGTCCGCTTGTATGGTGAAGAAAAAAATTGTAAAGGAAAAGTTGCTGCAATGCTAAAGGTAAACTTTAACCAAATGTTCATCCCAGTCATCATTAATGTTCTTAAGTTATATTTCTCATGATAGCAGTTAATAATGCCACTTTTCTCAGACATTCCTTACGATTGACCCCTGTTCGTCCAGTTGAATGTATGGTGCTAATTGGGATCTTATGACTGAGTTAATTGGCAACATTTACATTACCCAGAACCATCCTCCATCCACGAAAGAAAAATCTGTATCAGGCAATATTACCAAATAGGTAAGGGATCAAAATGGAAACAAATGGAGCTTATAGTTTCAGAACCAAGCTTTATACAGTATTCCCTGAGGAGGTTAGGTTATACAGTATGACTTACCTCTGTCTCAAGCTACTCCATATACCATACTGGTATGTTGTGGTTCATTTGAATTTTTAAAAAATTGGGTACCGTTTAGTAAGCGGGAACCGGTCTTACAAATTGCGTATAGCTACTCTGTTTAATGTAAGGTCAGTGTGCAGCCTTGTCAGCCAGAATATATTGCTGTATGTAGATTCTTGAGTTACAAAAGCCGATATTTGGATCAAGCCCCCACGTCACCTATGTACTGTAAGAAAACATATCCCCTTCAGTCTTTGGTGAGCCAATTTTTTTTTTTTTTTTTTTTTTTTTTTTTTTTTTTTTTTTTTTTAAATCAGAGAGGAGATTGATGTGTAAGATAGTAATCAATGGAGAAATGAACTACATCTTACTTTAAATCTCAGGTGAGAGGTGTGTCACTATAATGTATATATGTTCTTGATGCCAAGATGTTCAGTATTTTGTCAATATTTTAGGTAACAGTATGTATGATAAGGTATCATAAATTTATGTTGAGCACCTTACACTAAGAGTAAGACCAGCCCATAAATTAGGTTTACAAGCTCAGCTACATGTCGATGAACATACAGTTTGAAATCAAATGCCGGATGATGTAGGTTGCATCTATCCTTTGGTGATAGTTAAGCTTCTAGCTTAAGTCTTGGGAGTTTTCTGACCATGATCTCACTTGACCAGAAATACCAGTAAGGATGCAGCCATGTATGTTGTTGATGGCAGAGCATTCTTTTATTCATGCTAAGTTCAACAAATAAACTACAACCTAGCCAATAGAAACTAGTGTAATTAAATCAAAATAGGTTTGGTCAAATAAGATTGTGGTGATAAGCTTTCTACTTACCCACCCTGACTTTAATGAGGATTACTCTTGACTTGTCACTTTGTATGACCCCTGCATGGCCGGCAGATTATGTAATGCAGACACTGGTTATCCCTTATCATAAACACTCACACAAGGTGGCATTAAAGAATTCCGAATTCAAGAAAAAGTCTGACATAGTACATTAGTGAAATATATTTATTTTTTTACAAATAGAATGTATTTATTGGAGAAGACCATTCCTCTGCATATAATCACCCTATTCTTAAGCATTATACATGTTTACATTTTCCCTGTGTCGTAAAGATGTCTCCGATTGAGTTTGATGAGCAATTCTACTTACTGGTTTGTTTATTGTCAGTACCACCAATGCCATGAAAAATCTGTGTCGCTAACTCTGAAAACTTCTCTCTTGAAAGTACAGGCTGTCTCTGACTCTCGGTGTTTACCCTTTGTGGTAGAAAACTCGATGTAAAGTGCCATAAGTACCTGAATTGGTGTTGCAAGTGTTTTCTTTTTTCTTTTTTCTTAAATGTGTGTTGCTGGTACTCTCAGCTCTCAGTGGTCATGTTAGTGACCAGGTGAACTTTGTAACTAGTCTCTCCTGCCAAAAGAAATAATAATAATATTATTAATAATAATGTAATAATAATGTGTCTTTGTGTTAGTCTGTGTTCTCTTCGATAGTCATTGTTGCTGGTACAGCTGACCTCCCACATTAGTTTGTGTTGCAGGTACTATCAACCCTCATTAATTATAGTGTTGTCATGAACAGCACACTCACCTCACTATAGTCAGTGCTGCTGGTTCAGTCAAGCCCAATCAAAGGGTCCGTGGTGTTTGTTATGGCTGCCATGGATCTATAGCCATCATGTGCTGCAGAGATATAGAGAATTAATTGCTAGTCACTTTATATTTTTAGGATAATTGAGAGTAAACTGCTGTGTGGCAGCAGTGTCACAGCTTCTGGAAATTAATGAGTGTTTATGGTACAACCGCTGTGGGGCTGCTGACTGGGCCCTCCTTCATCAGTTGCTCATACACTTACCCCTTCAGTACCATGACATCTTAATACTGTATTATGTTCTTTGTACTGCCAGTCCCCCCTCCCCCCAATTGAGGGGGAGGATATCGCGTAGTGAAGAGGTTTGATATGGTCTTCATTGCAAGGCATCTTTCCTCAAGCGAAACTTGCCCGGCTTTGGCAAGAATATGATTAGAGGGATGTCATGGTACTGAAGAGGCTGACTTTACCTGGTCAATGGACTCGCTTGTACAGTAACTCCATGGTGTGACTGAGACTTCCTGTAGCATGAGCTGAAAATTCCTTGATCAAGGCTTGTGGACTGGCCAGAGGGATGTAGGTCATGGCAGAAGTGTTAGGTCCTCGACTAATTGTGATAGGTCCTTTATGAGCTGGGGTGAAATTGTCAGGCAGTAATAAAGCAGAAAAATTGCCATTGTAGGGAATGGATTAATGGAGATTCTCTTTAATTCCTTCCATCAGGGAAGTTGCTGAGCTGAATACTGAGTAATATTTTGTGCAGGTAGCTTAAGTACAGTAATGAAAGTCGTCATAATAAAGGGTTAATCCAAAGATGGAGCTTGTAAATTGTACCTTGACAGTTTTGTGAGGTACAGTACAGTGCTCTTAGGTAGAGATAAGTTAATAAGTTTCTAAATGTCCACACAATCCAGGTGCTGGTATAATTCTGTACTAAGCATAATGTTTTAACAAGCAGCAAAAGAGATTGCTTATCATTTTTATTTTGTTAATTTTTTTTTAATATAATGTGAGTACGGTAAGTCTTGTTAAGTTTGGGTTTATGTACATGTTTATAAGAGAGGATATAAAAGGTTTTATAATTCGCTGTATCAGTACTGTCTTGTATCATTTGTCTTTGCTGCATCAGAACGTCAGTCTCATGATCATGTTTTCAGTCATCCATTTGGCATGACCAATGTCTGTGGTCAGAACATTTGAGCCTTGTGTTGTTTAGGGTGAGGGTGTAGGGAGTAACACTGGCTTCTTGTTAGCCCATCAGACTCAGGGGTGCCTCCAAGAAAGCCTTAGTCTGGTCATAGTGAGAATACTGTTATGATAAAGTTAGTCATTGTACTAACCCCTTCACTACGAAAGGTCACCCCGTAGCTAAGAAAAATTATCTCGATAGCAAGAATAAAGTGCAGTCCTTTGACACTCCTCATCATAGCACCTGTTTCTAGAGCTCACCTCCACTGTGGTCAATGCTACCTCTTGTTGTTCCTTAACCCCTTCAGCCCGAGGTGTGCTCTCCCTGGGTGAGTAGTTCATTGTCTGGCAGTAGCAAGATTTATGTTAAGGAGACATCCTCGGGTTGGAGGGATTATTGGAGACTGCTTCAAAACCCTTTAGTTCGAGGTTGTGTCTCCCAAGCAGAATACGTAAGATCATCTGGCAGTAGCAAGAATTAGCAAGTGAAAATGATGTCCTTGAGCTGAAGAGGCTAACCTCTAAATACCCCTCCCTTTCCACTGGTCTATTGTTTTCGAATGTCCCTCCCATTCTGTTTGTTATGTTTGAAAGCCCCTCCCTTTCCATTGGTCTTTAGTTTTTGAATGACCCTCCTGTTCTGTTGGTCTTTTGTTTGTGAAAGCCCCTCTCTTTCTATTGGTCTTTAATTTTTGAATGCCCATTGTGTTCTATTCTTTTGTTTTTGAAGGCCCCTCCTGTTCTGTTGGTCTATTGTTTCCTAATGTCCCTCTTTCTCTGTTGGTCTTTTGTTTTTGAATGTCCCTCCCTTTCAATTGGTCATTTGTCTTTGAATGCCCCTCCCTCCCTAGTGCTGTTTTGTTTTTGTTTTCTCCTATCCCTCATTTAAGAAGAGCATTATATAGGTATGGTTGTAGTCTTCATTTTTTTATCCTCGTCATATCAGGACCTCCCTTGTTGATGCATCTCTCTCAATCCCTTGAATCTGGGTGGTGTCCTTCATAGTTCACTGTTACTGTTTATTTATTCAGCGTAGGAAAGGTGTTTCATATTGAAGGGGTTTATTAAGGCTATATTTAACCCCTCCAGTTTTAAAAAGTCTGTCCTAAGCTGAATAAATTTGTCAAGAGGTAGCAGGAGTAAAATGAAAACCACGTCCTCAGGCTCAGTGGGTTAATATTTTCTGAACCATATCTCCCTTGGCCTAATGCTTTTTTTTTTCCTCCAGTTCTGGGGTTCTTCTTCACCTACCCTGTGTAGTTTGTGATATTTTCATTTTCTTGTGTGGCCTTTTCCTTCATGTCTCCTTCCATTTTTCATTTTCTCTTTCTTTCTTATACCTTCCATCTTCCCATCCCTCCTATCACTGCTGTGTGCTAGTCAGCTTACAAGTGGAGTGATGTTGTAATTCTGACAAATCCAAAATGTTTGTTACTTTTGCATCTTGTAAGAAAATAATAAGAGGAAAATAAGATATCAAGAAGAGCCTTTATATTGAACTTGCTGTCATTCACCAGATATATCTTGCCAAGCACAAAGTATATCATATATGTAAATCAATCAAATGTAAATTACTGTACAAGTAAACGGAAGTCAAAATGATGATTTTGTGTTTTTCATTTCCCATTGAAGGTTGAATTTTTTCCCTGCATCTGTATGGCATTGCCTACTGGTACATTAATTGTATTTGAGGATGGAGATCCACCAGGACGAAGCTTACCTGTGTTTTGGAACTGGGCAGCCTCTGTGAACCAGCGGAAATAAGTAGCTGACATGTTGAGCCAAGGACTTTACTAATTTTAAGGGAAGGCTTTATCCCAGGGATAGGAATCTGCTCCCTGCCAGGATCCAGGAGGCAGGTGCACTATGGATGATTAAATATGCTGTCCAACTTTGTCTTTTTGTAATGGGGTCTGTAAAAAAGCCCGCATTGCTTAGAGGCAAAGCAGGGATCCTCTCTCTGGTTCAGCGATAATGTGCGCACGTATGAAGCTTGAGGGCCTGCGATTGAATCTCGGTCAGACCAGTGATTGATTTGTTAAGTTTCATTTTGGTCATTATACAGTACTTGGGTTACAAGCCAAGAATGGGATGTCTCCTGGGTTAGACAAGGGTGCATGGGACCATATATGAACTTTGAGAACTTGCAGATAACTTGCATAATCTACTTGTGTTATTGTATCCTAGTCTGGCTCGACCACCAAGAGGGTTTCGGCAAGCATGCAGAAGAGTCATGTTGCTTGAGACACAGGAAGGGAAGGATTTTTAGTTTATTTTTTAACATTGCGGCTGCAGTTGCTGTGAAGATTATATGCCCCTGATCAAGGCCTGGGAAATTCTATCTGTTGGTGCAGTCCAAAGATCATAATGCCTGTGTTCTATTTCCAGTTCAAGGGATTGAAGATCAAGGAAGATGGCAGAAGAATCTTGACTCTGAGGAACCCCTAAGCTTAAAACAAAGCACCTGCCTCTTATTAAAGAGGCACATGATGATTGGGAGTGTTATATGAGACACTCACTTAAAGGTCGCCTTCGGCAGCCTCCGCTCAATGTCATCAGTTCCTGTTTTCAGTCGAAAGGCAACAGAAATTTGAATTACAGTACTCATGCCATGAGCGAGACGAAGTGAGGAATTTTCCATTATTTTATCCTGCTGGGACACCCATTGAGAAAAAGAGAGAGAGGCAGGATAATAGTGTTTCCTGTAATAGTAACTCACGCTATAACATTACAATATACAATTTTAGGAGTATAAGGAGAGAGGAAGGAGAGGCGAGAGAGTGATAATACAACAAACACGTCACCCTTGTGTCTTCTTTCATGCTGGCAATTTCAGTGGCGGACCATGGACGAATCCATCCCCTCCGCTAAGTGGAAATACTGTACTAAATTTGAAACCAAAAGCAAGAAATGGATCATAAGTCAGGAACCGGTGGTCCGATTGGACTGGAAATTGTTTTATATTGAGCATTTTAATGGTACACGTACCTCGCACTAACAAAAATTACGTTACGTTGAGCCGTTTTTGCTGTGTTACAGTAACAAACAAACAATCATGCAGAAATCGGATCATTGTAACATATAGAGGGCAGAAGTTGATTGATCCTCCCAGCAACTTTGGGAGATGAACAACAGGGTAACTTAATGTACAAGTAATTTTATCAGTGTGTACCTTACAGGTAACTATTTACACACAGTGTTGATACTCCATATTTTCAGTGTAGGTTCTAAAGTGTGAGCCATGTGTGAAAATAAATCTATTAAACTCACAGTAGTAATGGATAATCTGAACAAGAACACACTGAACACTACACACCTCTGAGTATCCAAGATGTATTTGAAGGATGAGTGGGGGAGTGCTATGGGAACAGCCATCATGAAAAATCAAGATGCAGTTTGAAAGATCAGGTGAAGCAACTAAGTATAAATGTTTTGTAAGGAGCAGTCTGCCTTTCATGTCTGCCTCTACATATATTGATCCATGCATGTGTGTCCATTTATACTGTGTATAGAAAACTGTAAAGTTAACTGGATTCAGCAGGGTCTGTGGCATATGAGGAGTTGATGAGATGCTTGTGACAGGTGCCCAATATATTGAGTGGGAGTGAACTTTTTAAGGTCAGTGAAGATTTTTATCAAACAAGTATGGCATGTGTATGTAGACATACCCTACAACAGTGTTCATTGGTGGAGTGGGTGAAGTGTATTAACAGGGAAGGAGCCTAGTGAAGAAGGCTAGAGGGAAGAAGTAAAAAGGATAGGTCCCTTGTGCTATGTTTCTTTTTGAGGAGGTTGTATCTTGAAGCATCCAGGATACATTGGCAGATTGAGATGATATTCAGGACTGGGAATGTGCTTCCATGGCCTGTGTGAGACAATTCAGAGTGGTAGGGAATGGTATAGTGGACCCTTCTTGCCATGTAATTTTACTTATTGACTGTTGTAATTTCTCTCGATGAAAATTGATGTTAGCTTAAATGAAATTTCAGGGTGTGCCAGTTGCAGAGATAGGGTTACTTAAGCTAGTTTGATGAAGTCATTGACAGCTGGGATTTATCACAGCCTGGTAAACAAAATTGAATAGTGTTAGAATAATACCTGCCTACAGCAAAAAGGTAGAGTCCTTGAGGAAGTAACCTGGGAGAATGATTTTGAAGAGTAATATTGCTTAAGGAATCCAAAAATGAATTCAAAGTAGCTACTCAAAAGCTGTATGAGAATGGTGTAATATGGTTTATAGTGATGGCAGGTTACTGTACATCTAACAGGACCAGTGGACAGATGACCTTGATGCTTGAGAGCAGAAGCCACTGTTGCTCTGGAAAACTAATTTGGTGGGGATGGTTGATACTATTGATGAGTGGTTGATGGAGTATGTGACCATGTGGGTCAGTACCACATAATCATAAAGAATTGGTGCTGCCTCAACAGACATGGGTGTGATCTATGTAAGCATACGTTTGGTAGTTTGTTTAGAGCAGTTATGTTTGTGCTGATTCCAGTGTTGTTACTGGTGTGTTGAGAAGTATTACTTGTAATTTTAATCCAGTTTTATTACAAATTTCAGATTGTAAACAACTATGCAAGATAATTTCAGCTTGCTCACACACTGCAACCCCATCCTCCTTTACCAGTGCTTAAGAAGGAGTGATGTATTTTGCACTTCCATGATAGGTGAGTAAAATGAGATTTGGTTAGACTTATTTTGGTAAAATCAGATAAGTTTTCTCTGATGAATTAATGTTTAGAGATTGCCAATTGTTATCCACCCCCAACATTGGTGAGAAAAAGGTTTGATTAGTTTAGGTTTGCTAAGATTGGGTTAGTTAAGGTTAGTTAATTAGTTTTATGTTGAATATGCTGATTTAACCTCTCTTGTCTCATCTTTAAAGATTTATTCACATCAAATAAAACAATGTGAAATAATGCCATGCTTCCACTTAATGAATTCTTGTACTGTACATGGATTGAGGTTGGTCACGGTGCAACTGATGTTTTATGTGGACTGGGAGCTAAACCAAGTGCCAGAACCAGGTACTGTATATGCTTCCAAACATTTGCTGGGGACTGCTTGGAGAAAAGAAATCTGAGATGTGTAGTAAGACTGAGAAGAGTGTGTGACTCAGTGTGAATTGTGTGGCCAGTTACCTGATGGAGTTGATGGTAGTCAGCTACTTACCAAGAACTGTATTCACCTTTGGAGGGAACCAAGCTTCTTAAGACATAAAAGTTTCATATGATGGTTAAAATGTATTTCCCGGTAAATTGATGGTTACCGTTATATTCGACATGAAAATTTTGGTTCATCGTAATTATGTTAAGGATTCTAGGGGTGTGGGCCTCCATGGAATAATTACCACCATGGAGCCAATAGGATCTGTGACCCATGTTTCCCCACAACAGGAGCCAACAAATGTGGGTATGATGGTGAGCATTGGTCTTAAAATGGTAACACATTAAAGAGGCACACAGTATCACAGAGTCAGTGCTTCTAGGTATGGGCAGTACCTTGCAGAGTATTGCCAGGATTCAGCATCCCATAGACAAACATAGAGGTTGGGAGGGCAGCTGTGTTCGTTATATTCCTGTGGGGCAATTCATGGGGCACATCAGAAAGGCCCTGGGATAGTGCCCCATGCCATATCTTGTGATTTAGTGTACATGCGGACACATCAGAGAGGCCTTGAAGCTTGTTAATATATAATTTCTTGTGTCATTGCCCTGGAGGGAGAAAGCAAGAGGCATCAGCTTTTAGTGGCCTATCCATGTTTGTCCCTTTACATCAGCAAATCCAAGAGGCGTATAGGAACAAGGCTCAACAGTATGATGTGGCTGTACAGGTTTCTTTCATCATACTGACTTGACAGATGTGCTTTGTGTATCTATAGCCAGATGCCATAATCCCATAAGGGGTGGCCGTTTGACTTTTGAGTTAGTTGTTTTACAGGGAGAGCCACTAACCCTCCACCAACCCACTTGCTGACGCTGAGGGAACACATATGGGTTGGTTATATGGTTACCACCCAGAGTGGTAAATGGTTTCCTGGCCTACAGGAAACCTTCCAGGCTTGTCTTTGTATCTGTCTGTCTATCTATTGCCAGACGCCTTAATCCCGTAAGAGGTGGCCACAAACAAAATGCCTCCATGTCGCCCTGTCCCCCACCATTTCATTGCCCTGCTCCCAGCTCACACACCCCTCTCTCTGATATACCTCTCCATTCCATCCCTCCATCTCATCTTCGGCCTTCCCCTCCCTCTCCCCCCTTCCACCTCATAAACTCTCCTTGTCAGTCTCTCACTCTCCATCCTCTCCACATGTCCTTGTCACACAATGTAAAGCCATCTGAAGAGGAAAGAAGAGTAATAAAAAGTGACAGGAAGATGGGAGAAGTAGGAAGAGGGGAGAGCAGGCACAGAAAATAATGATAAAAGTGAAGAAACAAGTAGGCATCACTATATCAGGTGAGTGGATGTTGGTTGCCACCACCTACTCTGTAAAGTATGGGATGGCACGAAGGAAAGCTGTTCACACTTCAAAACATTTTATTATCACCCTTGCAATTACACAATCACCACAAGATAAAAGAACAAGTTAAAGGCAGAGAGATTTAGACCCATCCCATGTACAGTATTAATTAAAATGCAAACATACAAGGCATTCCAGTACAGTAGGTCTTTTTTTAAAGAGGCATACATATTGTAGTAATAATCATCAAGCAGAAGTACAGTAAGTATAAAAATAATTTTATCCAATCATATACAGTGTAGTAATGTACAAAAAATTGATTCATCACCGAATTCAAAATTTGTAATATGTTTTTGAGTCATACTAACCACCATCCATAATGCAAAAATTCTGAATAGACTAGACTGAACAGTTGTGAATTAAAAACTTCTTTGGCGATCATTTAGCCAATCTTATGGTACATCAGAGCCCAAGATGTGTTGTATATATCCATGACTCTTTGGAATTGTTAAAACTAAGGAGTGTATTGCACAGCTTCACAGTAATAAAGCAGTTTGCCCAAACAGAGTGCACAGAAATGGTGTAGAAGTCTGTCTTGTATAATGTGAAGTTGTAGCATACACTATAGCTACTGGGTAGACATTGCATCATACCTTGAATTACAGATATATTTTAACCCCTTCACTCAGGTGACCTTATAGCATAGTTTATATATGCTGCTGCCAGATGATTTCATTCCACGTAACTGTAGAAGATTGCCTGGGAGCAGTAAAGATAAGCACAATGTTCTCAAGTTGAAGGCGTTAAATGCTTGAGCTTTGTACAAACCACGATAAACATACCTGTACAAAAGTGTACTGAAACACACTCTCTCTCTCACACACACACACACACACACACACACACACACACACACACACACACACACACACACACACACCAGTTACTCAGTTATTTAATGTTTTGTGTCTCTTGAGTTTTCACGTTTGTGTTTACCACTGTAACTCCTTCAGTTTGATGACATGTTACAAGTTTGTTCTTGTTCTTTACAAATGCTGTGAATTGTTCAAATGAAAGAGTTGTATCTACATTTGGAGAAATTTATCTGAGAGATAGCCTACAAGTTTCAACCCAACTCAGACCCTTCTCATAGACCTTATGAGGGTTCCAGTTGGACCAAGACTGCCTTATCTCCTCAGTAAACAGATATTTCATTGTGGTGTAATGATTTTACTGGTTAATGGTTTTTACTTAGCTTAGGAGGGGCCTGCTCCTGTTGAAGGGATTAGAAACAGCCTCCATTAATCCCATTGAATATGATTATGGCTTTACCACAAATATTATTTGGCTTAGGCGATACCCATCACAATGAAGGGGTTAGCTGCTGAAGGGAAGTGGAAGGTAAGGCAATTGGAGCTTTGTACAAGAGATTCCTCTGCCATGCATTCTGTTCACCTTAATCCCATCACTACATTCCTTGCTTTTATATATTTATTTAATTTATGTATTTAATTTGACTTGTACTGCATGACAATCTTGTGAACCATTATCTTAGGAACGATTTCCCATAGTGAAGGAGCTTAAGAACAATTTCCACTCACCTCTTCACTAAGATTCGCATTCCCTTTTGAGCATAGGTGATGGCCAAGTTTAGCAACTGTGGAGGGATGATTTGGCAAGTAAGCTAGGAGCTAATATATACAAATTGTAGAAGTGGCTCAGTACTATCAAGTAAAAACAACCTGACTAGGATAATAGATTTCGTACTTCGTTTTTGCTAATCCCACTTGATGTCATCAACTTTAAGAAAGACCTCCCATGGTGAAAGAGATGTTCTTTATTTTATACCTTTGCCTTCAGAAAATTTACTTGCAACTTAGGGAAGACCTCTTGTAGTGAAGGGGTTATTTTAGTTCTATGTCTATGGAAGTAGAGTTTGAAGGACGAGGTTGATAATGTGGTGCAGAGAATATGAATCATGGGTAGCTGGAGGGAAAATGGTTTTTGTGGCTCGGTTATATAATATGCAGAGTTTTTGTGGAGTTTTGTTGGTCAGAATTTACATTTGTAATTCACTCTTTAAAAAGGACTATAGATTTGGTTCAGGTTCATGTGTCCCACTTTCACTGATTCATTTTCACATGCACAAAAAATGTACAGCATTGTATTTCATTTTTCATCAAAAGTTGTTCATATATATGGTATATGCAGTATATCTGTACATACACAGTAACTTCTCAGATTCATGCACACTAAAATACTTACAGTTCAGTTTTAACAACATTTACTCTGTTTTACATAAGTAATACACAGTTATTTGCACATACACTATTCAGTACCTTTGCTTTACAATGTTTCAACCGTAAAGTAGCCATAGGATAGTACAATACAGTGCTACTTTTCCTGAGACCCTCGGTTGGTGGATATGAATAAGCCTTCTTAGTAAAACTTAGCTAGTCATTACACTTGAAACACTATACATGAAGCACACTTATATATGGCAGTACTCACTTACAATGCTAGAACAGTACTGTACAGTTTAATTATGTTCCAGAATAGCACAAAAGATGTGGAAATATAGCAAATGAACACTTTATATTCCAAATGCACCCAAATACTTTGTTGCCAAAACCTTAAAAATACGTGCTCCAGTGTTCCTTAGGTCATCGCTAAGAACTAGTAACATCAGAGTTTGGCACACACACACACACACACACACACACACACACACACACACACACACACACACACACACACACTGGAAGTGAGATCAAATTATCATGTCATGCAAAGAAGCAAATTATATGATTCAACAATATAGGTACTGATGATAATTGCAGTAGATCTCTGATTGTTCACATGAAACTGCCCTGGAATACTTTGTTAGGATAATCAAACTGGCAGTATTACAAAGATTTTGGCTAGCTTTTAAAAAGAAGCTAAAAGAAGTTTGATATGAAATTACAGTACTCTGTCACAAGTTAGTTTTGGGATAATGATTATGATGGATTTGGTAGTACTTTATGAAGGCAGAGTTTAGGTAACTGTGTTTAACTTATTAAATTCTTTTACTGCTACAGATGCTATTAGCTGTTTAATTCAGAGTATCCATCCATCCATCATCTAATCCTATGTTGCCCCATGAGGAGTGGAGGAGCCCAGGTTTAGGCAAGTTGGTCCTGACATTTAAGATGAGAGTGACCAGCCTCGGTTATCCCAGAGTGGCATTGCACGAGCAGTAAACCCCAACCACTCCTTGAACAATAGGCAGATTTAATCAGTGGAGGCTGTCTTTGAAACTCCTTGACTAATACTTTTATTGCTGTGGATATGCTTTGGTATTTTATTGACAAACATTATTTTTAATTATTATTATTACCGGGTATTATTATTAAGTTGCGAGAAACTGAGCAATCTGGGGAGAACTGTAAGCAGAGGGCACATTTCTGGGTAAGGTAATATGTAATTACATCCAGTTCGATTTTTATGTGGATAATCAGAATTCTGCTATCATAGAAATTAACCAAGCTTTTCAGTTACAGTACTTTAGACTATGCTTACGTAGACTGTAAGATACTTACAGAAGCTTGGAGCACATTTTACACTTATGCATTACAGTATTTGTAATTTGTAAATTTTTAAGTAGTTAACATTATTCAGGACTAACTTTATTGTATATAAGACTGAACTTAGCATATAAAAGCTATTTATGTACATTCATATAGCTATTTACAACAGAATTTTTTTGTGCTTTAACAAATACAATACTGGGATATTCTTTGGTTCAACTGAACTGAGTATAAAAATAAACAAAACATGAGCACAGTCCATTTGCTTTATACGCTAGAATTTGGGCGGTAGGAGACCTCGCTTTCTAGAAATTTTGCACTTTACAAATAACATTCCTTATGGGGAAAATTCTTATTGTTTGGGTGGCTGCCTCAAAAGTCACCCCTTTGACCCATAGTGTGTCATTTTGCTTATGTGTTATGGGTTATTAAGCACATGTACACAGTAAGTATAACCAACACAATACCCCCTTTCCTTAAAAAATACACAGGGAGGGCTTAATTGATTTGAAGAGATGGGGTTCCGAGGCAGAGTGAGGCAGTTATGGTGCCCTGGCTTCTGCACCCTCCACACCGTCTGACCATCACACCACCACCACCAACATGCTCCACGTCAGTCACGAACTCCTCAAAGCCCAAGGCAGACTTAACAGATGCACCATCGTCATTATCCTCAGCTGATGTTAAGGACACTGGATCTTCTTGTGGTGGAGTAAAGAAGGTGGTGATCAGAGTCTGATGCCTTTGGTTCACTTCCTCGTCATGCTTGTCTCAGTAGTAACAGAAGCTGTTTTTTGGGGCATCCAGAATCTCTTCGAGCTCTCACTTTACATTTTTTGTTCATTGTCATTTGATCTTTAAACTCGTCAGAGGCTGCCAGAATTTTGCCAACGTTTTGGTTCGGTAAATCTTCACTATCCATGGTCATGACTTGTGATGTCATGACCTGCGTCACATCCTCGCATGCTTTGCAGTGCGACACCAAATTCAACTCACTTTGCCACCTCAGTTTGCGTTTTCAAAACCAACTCGCGCACTTCTGATTATTTAATCCCCCCCCCACATCATGTTCTAGGCATTTCGTGTTGTAGAACCTTATGTATTAAGCAAATGGAATGGACTCTATAAGTAGACCACACCAGTGGGTTTTGTAACCTAATACAACTGCACATAACTATATAAAGTAAGGTTATATCATTTAATACAGTAATGCTTCAGTATTTCTAGACATTGGCCAATTATTCCCCTCAGAATTTCTCTGCATAGAACAGTGTTTGATGGCTAACAGGTACAATGCCCATCATCTGTGATGCATTGGAATAGGATTTCTTCTTGCTGGGGGAGGGGAGGTTTATAGATTTTAGGATTCAAGGCCCAACATGTGATTATTGTGAGTTTAAACACACCTTAACCCATGGATTATGCAATTACCTTCTTTTTTTTTAATCCCACCCTGTGGTGCACAAAAAACGAAGGAAAAAAAGTTTTTTTGTTTTTGTTTTTGTTCATTAAAACTTGAAGATAAACATCCAGGGCATCATCTGGTGAAAAGAAAAAAAATCTCTCTCTCTCTCTCTCTCTCTCTCTCTTCGTCTTCGCATAGCGCCATGCTTAAGTTTGCGTAGGTGTCGAGTTGTTTACGGTTATGCACGGCCAGCATAGTCTGAGCTGTGGCTCGCAACGCAATGCTACCCAGCCTGAGATGTGCCTCGCAATCCACTGGTTAACCGTGTCCAGCTGTAGATATTCATTGTCATATGCTGTAGATGTTTTTGTCCCAGGCCACGTAAGTGACTTCCATTTTGGCAAAATTCCTCCTGTACTTCTCTCTTAATGGATTTGCAGTTGGTGATGCCTCCTAAACTTTATAAAGTTACTTTTGGTAATCCGGAGTTTGTAAACTGTAGGTTTCAGTGAAACAGCAGCACCACTAGTAGAAAGAACCAGGAACTAATAGAGTTTCTGACAGGGATATTTATATTGATTTTTTTTTTTTTTAGTTAGTTAAAAAAAAAAAAAAAAATCTCAGTATGATTGGATTTCCAAATTTTAGCCGCACAGATAATGGGTAGTGTGCCTATCCAGTACAATTTTGTTCACAGTACAGTATATATTTCACAGGACTAGCAAGCAGCCAGACAGAATTGAATTCTGATACTACAGTAAATACAGGTACCAGATATAAAACAACATGAAGACATCTTACTAAACTAAAGATATGTAATGACGTTATAAAGATACATGGATACTATACTGAATATTTTACATCTTGGCAAACTCAACAATAAAGATCCTTAATCCCTTTAGACTGAGGAACTTCTAAAATGTTATTAAGCTTTGGAGAAACTCGTCAGCCTGAAGGGAATTACAAACAGTCTCCTTTACCCTTACAGTCTAAGGAAGTCATTTTTATTTTATTCATGTTAATGCCAGACATTTTATTCAGAGACCCCTCAGGCTGAAGAGGCTAATAGTTGCCTTACAATAAGGTCAGGAATATGCAACAGCATACCTCACATAACTTGACAAGTTAACACACAGAACAGTTAAAAACTACAGTATTATTATTCCTAACTTAGGTGTACAAAAATTAATTTTGCTTTACAGTTTGCCATAATGAGTGACTAATGATATGTAGCACTCATTCACAACGGTTTCTTTGTACATGCCAGAAGATATAAACTATTCCCAACACACATATGATGAGATGATGGCTCATGGAACCAGATCGACTAATGCTCTGGTAGTTTCAGTGTTTGGACGGGAGACGATGTGTTTGAGAACTAATGTGAAAATGTCTTTGAGCAGAAGGGCAAGTCAGATATGTGTGTGCTGTCTGTCCTCAAAACATTATTAAAGGTCAAGAGGCATTTCCAGCATTTCTGTAATCCAGATTTACAGTAATTTGGTCGAAAGTGCTACAGCAGTATAGATTCAGTTCAGTGATATGTTCATGGTGATTAGCTTACTGTTGTGTCCCAGAACTTCATATTCATGCATATTCGGTCAACCTGCTTGTTGTATCCCAGACAGTAATATTACAGACATAAACTGAATGTGGAGAATCATAATCTGGTTAATTATGCACAGTTTGGGACAGAATTTAGTAAAAATGATCTGTACATAATAACTTGATTAACATGGTAAGATGAAGTTTGAGATGTAACATGACTTTTTCATTTGGGATACGTTAGGCAGTTTAGTCATGTGGCCTATACTATGTTGTACTATAGCAAAGATTATTTGTGTATAACAGGTAGAGGATTTTAAATACCTTGTGACATTTATACATTAGTGTTGTAGTGTGACTCTCGAGGCAGATGAGTATAACTACCTGTGTTGTTGGTATGTTGTCCCACTGCCCCACTAGGTGCCCCACTTGCTGCTCTTAAGCTTGCTGAGCGGCCAACAGGATGTCTTGCCGCTCCTGCTCCCACCCCATACACTCCTCCCATCTCCCCAATTTGCCCATATATCTTGTGACCAGTAGTGCGTCCATAGATATCCTGGAGGGAGCTTTGGTGGCTTGCCTCTTGGGGAATGGGTGGGAGAGGTATTTGTGGGGCTTGTGGCAGCTTATAAGGACTGCCAGGGGCTGGGGTAGTGCGTCCATACACTCCTTGAGGACTGTGGGAGCCACTTCCGATCCTGGAGCCAGGCCTTCCCAAGTGACCATAGATACCCTGTATTCCCCCAGGCCCCTTGTGACCATAAATGGCATGTGCAGAGGCAGAGGCAGGATGGTACTGAGTGTGAGAGGGGGAGGCAGAGTTTGAGGGCTGTAACGTGTGGACTGGGGAGGAAGATCCAGGCTGGTTAAGGGCAGCAGAGTGAGCAGTACCTGGATTTGTTGTTCCAGAATGTGGATGTGGCTGAGGTGGGACTGGGGAGCTGCGTGTGCTGTTACCTCCACTGCCGCTATGGTAACCACTGGACTGGCTGCTGTTGAAACTGTTTTGTGCTGCCACCATTAAGTCATCCTCACCTTGCTGTCTCTTTGGGTCTACAGCTAAAGAATCAGTAAAGGATGTGAGAGGCCGAGTGCTGTAAATTGGGTCTACTGGTGGCTTGATGTCCCGTGTTAGGTTCCTTTGTCGCCGGATAACTACTGTAGATTCAGTTGCTGGATAAAGTAGGGATCCGGGGACAGGAGAAACTGTTCTCCCTGCCCTGTAGGGGCTGCCAGGAGATGAAGAGAGGGAAGGGCGGTGGTGTGATGTGGCTTTTGGAGAAGTCACCTGGCCAGGATCACGAGGCAGCTGACTCAGGTCATCCACACTATTGGATCTGCATCACCACAAGAAGAGGAAAAACATTTGGTTGATTTTTATAGGGAATGTTGAAGCTAATTTACTAACCAGCAACTGCCGTAAGTATTTCTTTGAAATAGGCTGGTTGTGTGAATTATCATTTGTTGAACAAGTGCTGTACAATATTATGATTGGTTGAAGCCAACTATTTTGAGGCAGGGTTTGTATGACAAAAATCATGCTGATTATATATATGAAGTCACCTTTGTTTATGTTATCTAGTGCTTAAGGCTAATATTAACATATTGATTGATTTCCAATTAAATTTAGCATGAGTCACCCCAATGAATCATGTCAGTTTTATACAGCAGTTAAATTAGTAGTGTGTTAAAATGCCAGTGACTTACCTGTTCCTAGGATTATCTGTGGCCCCTGAGTGAACACCAGACTCCTCCGAGTGATCCGGGGGGGTGTTAGATGAAGAAGAGGTTGACGGTGAGTGGCTGCGATGACTGGGGTCTTCACCAGGCACTCCTGAATCATTGCTGCGAGTGCTACGTGGTGTCAGGGGGCCCTGGTGGGAGGAACAGATCAGATCAGTAAAAGGTCAGAAAGGCTGGACTGCTTAACCTTTGCATTTCACAGTACCTCACATAGTGCTTGATTTTTCTGCGTGAACGTGAATTCCTCACCTTAATGTGGCTGTGTAATCACAGTAGAGTATGTTGAAATTGCTTCCAGTAATGTTTTGATTTGTGGAAAATGTAGAAGTATATTACAGCTGTAAGTAATTTAGTCATTCACATTTTTGGCTGAATAATGTACAGAGTTTGATTATACCCAAATTTTCAAGTAAAAAAAAAAAAGAAGTGATTATGGGATAGTCAGGGTACTTTGAAACTAGAAAGTCCTTATACTGTACTGTATTTCATTTTCATTTTTGGTATTGAAGGCTCCAACATGCTTGCATGCGTCAGCCTTGGTCACCCAATGGCGGCTCGTCATGCTGCTCGATCTCTGGCAGCTTCCCCATTTAGTCCCTTAACCCTGAGGTCACAATCAGTGACCTTGTCCCAGGTCTTTTTTGGTCTGTCTCTCACTACCCTGCCCCCAACATTAACACTTCTCACTTTCTGTACCGTGATGAAACCCTAACATAAATATGAAATACAGTACACAAGTAAATGAGATGATTATATTGATAAAAATTCCCACATTATTATTCTGTAGTTTTGTTAATGATGTCCTGAGGATTTCAGAAAGCTTCTTCTGATGAATTTCATTACTCCAGCATCAGAACTGTCATATATCAAAGGAATGCATCAAATATCACTGATTGATGTTTGCAATACAGTATTTTGCACTTAGTTTTAGTTTACTTTTCTGTGAACATTTACTATGTCATGTATTCTTAGTTACCCAGAATTACCAGACAGCAAAGTAGTGAAGAAACTTTGACTTGGTCCAAGTTTATCCAGCATATAGGCAACATCACATCTTTTATCAACAGTTAAAAATAAAATCTTCTGTTTTATGGTCTTCACTCCCATCTTAAATGTCAGGACCAACTTGCATAGGCCGGGGCTCCTATGCTTCTCGTGGGGCAACATAGGATTGGTTGATGGATGGATGGATATTAAATAGGCTGTGAAGGTTCTGTGGACCTTATTAATGGGCCTTAATTATTTATCATAATATATTAAAAAGTAGTATTTTCGGTCATTTTTGTGCACGTTGATATTCATTCATGTTTGCTTGTGGTGGTTTTGTTAACTCTTTGTGCAGTGATGAACATATAAACAGTTTTACCTTGTGAATCTGGTGAGGTTGCATTATCCTTGCTCTTTCCGTTTTGTTCAGTTTAGAAAAAAAAGTTCTTGAGAAGGGCATATAAAGGTCTTCCTTTTCAAAAAGCCTCAAGACTAGAATTACTAAAAATATATATTTTTTATTTTTTATTTTTATTTTTTTATTTTTAATCATCAAACTGATGAGGTTAAACTCGAGAGGAGAGTGTGAAAATTGCACCTGAGTTTCAAGGAGATGAGAGTGCTGTGGGCTGCGAAGGTTGAGGTGGTCAGTGTCCTCATAGTCGGGGACCTGTTGTGTTGGCCAGGTCTGTGCTGAACCAACACCTTCACCCAGTGCACGGTGGTATGCCAGAATCTGTTAGGGTAAATGGGTTAGATGGAGTGGGAACAGTAATCTTTTAGTAGTATTCATAATCATTGTCACAGCAGCATTCATCATCAGTGGTTTAGCATCCAGTGAAGTTTATGCCATTGATCTGTAATCACGAATTGCATCCAGCATGTTTTCTGTCTCTGCAGCAATTTTAGATATTGCTTTCATTGTGATAGATTGTGACTTTTCTTTATCATAAAACCACATAAACTTTCTTTTACCCAGGTGTCCTCACCTGCTGCCTGTCCACATATCTTGGATCAGAACTTTGCTTCTCTTGCCTTTGCAGCCTCACAAGTGGAGTGCTACCAGGTTCCTGTCCTGTCTCCCGCAATAGAGCATAATCTCCTGCTTCATCGTCTGAATCTGAGAGTGTTGTTACTCGCTGGTAAGTAGAATCTCTTGCTGTCTTAGGAGACTTGGTTGGTCTTGACTTCCTGTTAAAGGTAAAAGTAACAGATTTAGTGAAAGGAGTTTATTGGAATTTTCAAACTGTTCTTGTTGTGTGTTTGTAGAAGTCAAAGTGATTGAGTGTTCTTATTGGTCACAGTGTAGTTTCATGTACAATAGTATTAGAGGGACCTCTGCTTTGCATTTTGATCTTCATTAGTGTAGACATTATGGTAAATGGGCAGAGTTTTAGCAGAGAAACATAACTGTGTGATGTGAGTTATAAATGCCTGTGAGAGCTTGATGAGTTTGGACATTATGGCAAGAATGCAGAGCATCAGATGTGTTCTGCATTATGTTAGTAAAGGAACTGGGAGGTGTAGGACTGGTGATGGAGGAGACTGATGGAAGTGCCAGTTATCAAAGACTGTGTGGAACTACTGAAAGGAGAGCAAAATACAAGATGAATGGAAACCTAGTGAATTTGAGGGTGAGTGAATTTCATGAATAAGACCGTACAAGGAAACTGAGGTTAATGCTTTTTGTAGTTGGGGATAAATTTCTTATGTGTTTGTCTGTGCTCATTTGTGCTTGCCAGCAGTTTTCATGTATCAGACAAATGGGTGTTTGGCAGTGCTTGTTTGCTAGGTGTGAACTGACCTTTTAAAAAACGTGAAATGAGGGCCTAGTAGGTGGGTGAAGAGGATAGTAGATCTCAGGAGTAAACATTAACACAGGAAGACAAAACTACTTAAGGACCCCCCCCCCCCCAAAAAAAAAAACAACAAAAAAAAAAAAAAGCCTACCTTCACAAGCATTGGTTGTTATTCTTTTCATATGTAGCTGCAAGCTGAGTGAACCCTCAGATAAACCAGACTAATATAATATATATGCCTCATACCTGGGTGATGTAGCAGTGTCTTCAAAGGTGACTCTGGGTGATGAAGGCTTGGTTTGTTCAAGGTTTGAGTGTGCGTGTATGGGTTTGCTTGGCCGCAACCAGTAGATTTCCTCAGCTTGGCCTCGTGCTCGCTTCTCTTGGTGGTCCTGTAAAGAGCCAGTAAGATTAGCCAAAACTACTAAACAACTGTTAAATATTGAACAGCATTCAGTTACTGTATTATTATATGACTCTTGGTGGGGGCACTCGCCATCCATTCACACGATGTAGTGTTGCTTTGGGTGTCTGCCCTTTCATCTCTTCCTTCCTCATCTGTCTTTCTTTCCTTCATTCTTTCCTCTTCCTTCTGCCTATGGCTACAGGTGACTTTACACTCCCTCTTCTGTCTTTCCTTCATTGTTTCCTCTCCCTTCTGCCTATGGGTGACTCTACACTGAGTAACAAGCCAAATGGTTTCCTGTACACCAGGAAACTATTTACTATGTTGGGTGGTAATGATATAACCAAATTATGGTGCCCGGCGGTTTAGTGGGTAATTAAGGTGCTCCAGTCAAATTGAGCCAGTGCAGGTTTATAGCCAAGGGGTGGTTGGGGTTTATTGCTCATGTAATGCCACTCAGGGATGAGTGAGACTGGTCACACTCATCTTAAATGTCAGGACCAACTTGCTTAGCCCCGGGCTCCGGTCCTCTTGGGGCAACATAGGATTGGATGATGAATGAATGGATTATATGAATCTCATTTTCGTTTTCGTTTTCGTTTTTAAAGGCTCCAACATGCTTGCATGCGTCGGCCTTGGTCACCTAATGGCGGCTCTCCATGCTGCATGATCCTTTGCAGCCTCCCTGTTCAGTCCCTTAACCCTGAGGTCACACTTAATGACCTCATCCCATGTCTTTCTCGGTCTACCCCTCGTAACCCCACCCCCAATATTAACACTTCTCACCTTCCTCACCCAATTATCATCCCCCATCCTCTCCACATGTCCAAATCGGTGTTATCGTAAAGTCCCAACAGCACAAAAACTTGTCTAGTGTCTACAAAATTAAACATAAGGGAAAATGTGACAGCTACATTTTTATGAACTTGTGTTCACCTTCTGAACTACACTTTCAATAGATTTCTTGAGTTTTGAATGAGCATTAGCATAGGATTATCTATAAAATTCATTTACTGTAAATAGGTATGAAAATGTAACTTCCACAAAATCTTGAACTTGTGCCCACCTTCTGGACTACACTCAT
Source organism: Coenobita brevimanus (assembly GCF_032717465.1). Lineage (NCBI taxonomy): Eukaryota > Metazoa > Arthropoda > Malacostraca > Decapoda > Coenobitidae > Coenobita > Coenobita brevimanus. Next base: position 3,644,785 of record NC_137015.1, read on the forward strand.
GATGGATTTCTTGGGTGTAGGGTCAGTAATAGCATAGGCCTTTCCTGCACCCACCACTAGCAGTGGTGGTGCGGAGAGAGGGCTGGGGCAGGCAGCGGTGGCCAACTCCACATCATTTACTAGCTTGATGGAGCGAGCAGATGACACACATGCTCGACCCACTGTCACTCTCAGTTTGAAGGTCCATGATGACTGATGGAGGAAGACAGAGTTTAGAGTTAGGTTACATGATGAGTGCTGATCTGTTTTTTTTCTGAATGTGTTTTTAAGCAATTGGTTTATCTGTAAATAGTTTATGGGTGCAATATAGTACTACAGTGATCATAGTCATCCTCATGACCCTGTTTCCTTTGCAAATGTAAGGTAGATTGATCTAAAAGCATTGCTGTTTGATCTCTTTTTGGGACATAAAGTAGAGAATTTCAGTCGTAGCTACAGTTTCCTCTGACATAAAGTTTCAAGGGTACTTATAACACAAGTTTTCAATAGTGAGGTTACCACACCCTTATACTACCAGAGGAAGATAGTATAGTGTCTTCCGGTTCCACCTTTTTAGCAGCCTTTTAGAGCAAATTGGTTTAGTACAAGGAATATATAAGTACAGTAATGTACTTTTTTTAGCTCTTGAGTGAGGATATATTCAGGCAGTGCCTTGATAAAAATGTCATTATATAAAATGGGTAATGGATATTATTTTTAACTCTTATTCTACATGGGTCCTCTGTTAGTCTTAATAAATAATCAGGGGGTAGTAGGAATGGAATACATATGATTCAAGGGATTAACATGATTTGAATACCTGTAACCTATAACCCCTCAAGCCTTAGGGGTTGATGTTTGTTTTGGTTAAGGCCCAAATTTTTTATGTTTGATGAGATATCCATTTGGCTGATCAAGTCAGAAACTGTCTTCATGTACCCTTTCTCTATAGAAGGCTTCTGGAAGTTAACTAAAATTGTCTGACAGTAGAAAGAATACAGTAATATAAAGGTGTTTATATAGTAAAGAATAAACAGTACGGTATATGTTTACCTTTAGAGTGAGGAGGAGCCACAGTGCAGCCCAGAGTGCAAGGTGGAGGACAGTTGCCACAACAGCAGCTAGGACGAGTGCATCAAGAGACCCACGATAGACCATACACAGATCCCACAACACAGGACCTTGGCATACCCCCAGCCCGACCACTGCACCCAGTCCAGCAGCCTGCACACACCACCACCACCCAGACCCACCACCACATGGCTCATCATCAAGCTAGAAAGTGAGAAAGTGGAGAGATATTCAGATAAACTTGGTATTGGCTTTTGCTCAGTAATGTCAGTGAAAGTGAAGATCATTAAGATTATTACTGTATATATTTATTTTATTACAGTTTTACGTATACATTCCACTAGTTTGTTACTGAACAAAAACATAAGCATCTGCTTCAGTTGGAGCATTTTACTGAAATACAACTTAAGTATTTGCTACACTTCCTTGTTATTAAAATATAGCGTAAATATTACTTACACTTGGATTATGGAAGAAATGCTGGACTACTTTAGTATGTGATGCATTTTAGATTATTTAACTATAGCTTCTATATTTGTCACACTTTGGATGATATATGCATTGAATTGCAGCTTAAGTGTCTACTTTGATCCATATTATTGCTATGAATTAATCGCAATTTAAGTATCTCCTACACTTGAGTATATGTTGATCGACAGTGTTATGATAAATTATTGAACCACATCTTCAAGATTTAATTATTGAACTACAGTTTAAATAAACCTGTATGCCGGTACTTTACTCTGGATTACATTATTAAATTAGTATCTTTGTCTGTCACACTCAGATTTTGTGACGTTTTGTCGACCATGAGCCACACCGCCAACAAAAACAATCGAGTTGCATACCATAATGTGATAGCGCTGACGACTACGGCACACAAACTCAGCAAACTTGTGGTATCCATAGAAGTAGAGACAGGAGGAAGAGGCTGTGAGAAGGACCACTGATGCTACCAAAAGCCCCACAGAGGAGGGCAGGTCCAGCAGAAAGGCCTCACCCCCATGCAACTCACCCGCTGTACCACATACATGGAGCTGGTAAGGGAGGAGTAATTAATTAATGCTTTTGTTTCAGTTGGGCATTTGAATATTTTTACCAGGTTAACATCAGATTTTTTTTTTTTTTTTCCATTCTAATTTAACTCAGAGGAATCCTAGCAATGAAGGCTTCAAAAATTGTCTCAAATTCCCAGTAATCCATTTAGTGTGCTTAGTATGCCTCCAGTTGAATTGAGCCAGTGTAGGTTTATATCCAATGGGTGGTTGGGGTTCATTGCTCATGTAATGCCACTCAGGGATGAGTGAGACTGGTCACTCTGATCTTAAATGTCAGGAGCAACTCGCCTAGCCCCAGGCACCTATGCTCCTCATTGGGCAACACTGACTTAAATGATGAATGAATGAAAGTACACCTAAGGATTATGATTAGGCTGACACCAGATTATTTGGTTCAGTCAAGAGAAATTGTAGCAGTCAGAGGGTTGATAAATTGTTTTATTGACTGAGTCATTCATGGTACTGTACATAACAGTGTAATAGCAAATGTCTAGACAAATAATAAGTAAATAAAAAAATAGAATCACAGCATTAAACCGCATAGATTGAAAAGTCCTGCTTTGTCAGGATCTGAAGCAAGATTTTAGTGAAAGTGAAGAGGATTAGTGATAAGAGGTGGAAGAGGAGACAGGTGATGGGAGAGAAAAAGGGAATTGTGTTACAAATGTGAGGAGTTTATTAGTAAAGAAGAAGTGATGAAGCTGGTATGGAAGGATATGTGGAGTTTGTTGATGGGGTTGAATAATTATAAAATTCAAGTGAGATAATGGGGAAAGGAAAGAGAGATAATAAGTGATGAGAAAAAGAAGGATGAACTATGGTGAAAAGGAAAGGAGAATAATGTAGTGATGAAGTAGGAGAAATTATGAATCTGGTGAGGAAGGAGCTCTGGAAAGTGATAATGAAGTAGAAGAGGGATTGTAATGAAAGTGGAGTGAGTGATGATTGAGTGGACAGAAAAGTCGTGGTGATAGAGAAGTAACACACAATCTCATGATACTCCTATGAAGTATGGTATTTGGGTCTGAGGTTAGCATCCAGAATGCAGTACATTTCAGGGTTAGAGGCTGGCTTACATAAGAAAAGCTGCAGCCACCTTTTAGAGACTCAAATTCATGCACCCACAGCCCATGGCCTTCATTCTGGCTGTACCTTGTCCACTTCAGCTTTACCTGAAATTGCCATCTTTCCAGCTTGAATCCTGAGCACAACATGAAAATATGGTAGTCATGAACAGTACCCTAGATGGATATAGAGCATAGTATTGTCTTATTCTGTCATTGAGCTAGTGGAAATATGCTTCAACATGACAAAAATCTCAGCCAAATTATGGTGGATAAGTTCTAGTGCCTTATATGGCTAGACTACAAGTTGAAAGAAAAATGAATTATAATGCCAAGGAAAGGCATATACTGTACAATGGTGTATTGGTAAAGGAAAAGAAATTATGCCTCATACATTTCACTTTCATAGCTGCAGTAAGAAGGGTTTTCGAAAGAAGATGCAAGGGAGCTCGTAGAGAATTGTGGGTTTGTGACAAGGATGTAAAAGTGGGTAGATGAGAGACATAGGTTAATGATTCTGTAGTTATAAGTGAAGAGGTCCAGGTTGAAATTAACTGTATTAATTCATATGTTCATTCCTGTTAATGGTTTCTTATTTCAGGAGCTTACTAACATCACAACACTTCTTCCCTCTGCTGTGCTGTTCTCCAAAGAGGGTGAAAACATGACAACATTTCATACTCCTGCTGCGCTGTTCAGGAAAGTGGGTGAGTACAGTGCATAGACTTTCATATTGTGCATAACCAGTGATAACCGTGACTAGAAATTTTCTTGCATTGACATTCTTGCACTTTTATTTTTTTAATTCTCATGCTTTGGCATCTCACCGTTTTATCCCCACACCTTTCTTTCTCTGGACATCGATACAGTCATTGTTCATACATCTGAGGTGCTAGACTTATAAAATGATACAAACTTTTTTATGATCTTGTCAGTTTAGCATGATCTCGTGTTATTATAGTTTGAAGAGAGCACAAAGAAGCAGCTGATACAGGCTGTATCTAAATCAGTATATCCTAGTAGCAACTGTCTTCTTCTTCTAGTGCCATATTTCTTTGTCACCGTGTTTTCCATAATTTTTAAGTCTAGCTGCGGGTATGATAATCCCGGCCGATGTAAGTGTTGATGTGTTTTTTTTGCTGCTTAAATTTTGATATTGCCTTAGCACAAATGGATGAAATGATTGGAAGGAAACAATAGGACAGGAGAAAGAACTTAACCCTATCAGTCAGATGACATATTTTCTAATTTATTCTCACCATTACCTGACAGTTGTATCCACCTTAAGCCAGACTTTTCTTGCAGGAGGGGTTACATATTGCTTTCATTAACTTCTCTCTTAGAAGGTTCATCACTGAATAAAATTATATGGTAGCAACAAGGATAAAGTATGTCCTCAAGCTGATCAGGCAAAAATCTTTCCTCTGCTCTCCTTACCATCCCACTTCCTTCACATAGAGTTGCGAGCCAGTTACATGATTTTTTTTTTTTTTTTTTTTTTTTTGAACATTGTATAACTTTTCTGAACTTACCTTGTAGAGAATAGTGAAGGCTGTAATGAGGAGGATAGTGTGGATGCCATTGAGGATCAGTTGTAAGGAGAACACCAAACCAAACTTTTTGTTGGTGTGCCAGAACACTGATGGGTACCTGAGGGCAGAGGGTGGTGGGAGTTAGTGAGTTGTGATGGGGGGTAACCTGTGGAGAGTTAGTGAATTAAAATGGGATGTTAATTAGTGGAGAGTGTAGGAAAACAAGTAGGGTGTGTCAAGTGAAGGTGGAGCTAAGTATTTTTGAGGCTTGAGTGTGAAAGGTGTGATGGTACAGGATGCCAATGGTACCATAGTTGTAGTTATTATTATTCTTGTATGTGAACTGTTTGGATGATTATGTCCGTGATGTTTAATTGGAGAGGGAGAGAGAAAAGGAGGTTGGAATTGTGACTCATAGGAAGTGGACGAGGAGCAGAAAGGACATTGACGGAAGGGAGGAAGGATGTTAAACGAAGACCATAGAGAATCATAATTACACATTACCCTTCAGTCTGATGATGTATTCAGTATTTCATTCTTGCTACCTCCAGATGACTTTGTTCATCATAGTGGAGACCTTTTATAATGAAGAGATGAGTGAAAGCTGTATAGAATATTTCCAGCACAAGAAGTCTATTTTAGGATGAATAAAATCATCTGGAAATAGCAAGAATGAAATGAAACATAAAGATGGTAGGAGCAAGACACTGAATTTTTACACTGAGCAATGGTGAACATTAACTTTCCCTTTGGTAAAAGATTTTGGTGTAAAAGTGATGTGCATCTGTCAAGGGTTAAAGTGCTGCTGACCTGATAGCAAAGACAATGAGAGCAATGGTGTAGTTGAGCAGCTCTGGGGACAGGGGGCTCCATTGTCCATCCTCAGGGAGACGTATGTACCCTGACCCTGTCCTTCCACCTCCACCATCATCTTCATTTACTCCTTTCTCTTCTTCATCCACTTCATCATCTTCTCCGGTCTTTGCTTTCCTCTTGCCATTCTGCTCCAGGTCCTTCCCCACCGCCTCGCCTCCTATCCCTGCATATATCTTCCATTCTGGGGTGACGTATGAGACTTCCCTCGGACTTTTTGCTGTGGGAGCGGCACTCTTTGGCTTCACCTCAATACCACTGGGTTTCTTTGGCTTCTCCTCAGTTGTTTTGTCCTTCTCTGCATTTTGGCTGTTTTTATTTCCTTTTTTGTAATTGCTGCTTAGTGAACTTTTCCTAGAGTTGTTTCCTTTGTTCGGCCTCCTCCTCTGGCCATTTCTGCTCGTTTCGCCAGATGCTTGTTTGTTCCTACCTCTCAGCATTGCCGCTTCTACCTCCTCACCCAAGTCCCTCCGTGACCTGTTGTGTCCTGGGATGGCGTCTCGTTCATCCTGTTCCACCAGACTATGTGAGAGAGATGGGGTTGGGGTGACTGGGATAGGGTGGGACGTGAGGGAGGCATTGGCAGCTGCGAGAACCAAGAGGCGGTCGTTGTGGGGGACTAAAAAATCCAGGTCTGTCCGCCATATTTCATCTGTGGAAAGGAGAAAAGGGGAACTAAATTTTTTCAGACTAAAGAATATTGGTACACAGAACATAAAGCTACCGGTATGTTTAATTTTTATGGGGTTGGGATAATACTGTAGTAATAGTGATGATGATGATGATTGTTTCTGTTATTTATTTTTATATTTTGTAGTACAATATGGCTTTTCTGACATTTCATTTCTCTTCTTTAAAGCCAGTCTCTTATCTTCATATTACATCTTCCTTCTTTCTCTCTAATCTTCCCTCCTTTTCTCCCTTCTTTTACTCTCTTCTGCCTTTTCCTCTTTCCTTCCTCCCTCCCTCCCTCCTATCATCACCTTCATGACCTCTCCTTCTGTCCTTCATTTCCTCTCTCCTTCCTTCCCTTCCTCCCACTCCCAAGGTGTATCATGTCCTGCCTATCCCCTCTTTCATCATCCATTACTCAGCATCAGTCCTCAGTTGTCTCTTGCTGTGACCCTTTCTCTTTCCTTCCCTCCCCATTCCTCCTCCCTCTCCCTTCCTCTTTCTCTCTTTTTTCTTCATTTCCTATCCCCTCTTCTCTCATCTTTCCACCCTCCCTCCCTTCCTTCACTATTTTCTTCTGTCATTCCCAGTTCTCTGCCCTCTCCTTCTTTGCTTCTTTCCTACTTCGCTCCTCTCCTTCTTTCCTCTTTCCTTCCCTCTTTCCTTCCTTCTTCCCTCCCTCCTCCTTCCTCTCCCTCCCTCCCTCCCTCCCTTCTGGTGTATCATCTCTCCTCCCTGGCTCCTCCATCACCATCCATTACTCAACATCACACCTCGGTTCTCCTGTGCCTTGATCCCCCCCTCCCCCCTGTGTGTGTGTGTGTGTGTGTGTGTGTGTGTGTGTGTGTGTGTGTGTGTTTTACTTCTCTTCGTTCCTCCATGCATTGTTCTCTTCCCTCTCTCATTTTCTCTTCTTTCCCCGCCCATATCCCTCTACTCCATTCCTCTTACTTCTCATTACTTCCTCCCTATATCCCGTTCCTTTCTCTCCCTCCACCTTCCCACTCCCTTCTTTCCCCCTACCATTTTTCTCCTCTTTTTTTTTTTCCCCCCCTTCCTTCCCTCACCTTATCTTTCCGTATGCCATTCCTCTCCCCCTCCCTCTTTCAATCTCCCATGCTCCCTCCATTTTTCTTTCCCCCCTTCCTACTTCCCTCACGTCTCCCTTTCTGTGTCGTTCCAGTTCTTATCATGCAAATCAGGGGGGGTGAACAAAAGGCAACTGGTCTTGGGGGAAGAGGGTCGTCAGAGAGGGGGACGGGAGGAGGTCTAGGTCCCCCCCTTCTTGCTATTGCCCCTCGCTGGTCAGAAGAAATAAGAAACACTCGTTCTTTATCACATTGAGAAGAAGCAACCCTATCCCCTTCACCCAAATTAAATCCACCCTTCCCCGTCTCCCACCCTACCACTTCGGAAAAAGCCCACTCGTTCCCTTCCCGCAGATAAAATAATCCTCCTCCTCATACCCCCACCCCATCCCATTAGGAGAAAGACCCTTCCCTCCTCCTCTCCCAGGTTGACACAGCCCCCTCTCCCCCAGTCTCTTTTCCCTCACCCCACCCTTTCAGAAGAAACAAGCCTTCCCCCTCTCCAAGTCAGAATTAGCACCTCCCTTCTCTCTCTTCCACTTCCCCCCTACCCACATCACCCCACCTCCTTCCCCCCCTCCCTCTCTCCCACCATCTTCCACCCTTTTCCCTTCTTCTCTCCACCCACCTCCCACCCCATGCCACCGTGGTCAGAAGAAATCCCCCAACCCTACCCCTCTTACTTCCTCCCCAGTTTGTCCTTCATTTCTGTTTTGTGTTCTTTGTACAGTATCCCTCATTTCATCCTATTTCTCTTTCCATATTTTCTCACGTTCCTTCTGCCCATCTCCATTTCTTCACATTTCATCCCTGTTTCTCATCCTTCCTTTCTTTCTTTCCCTTATCCTTCCTTCGTTTCTGCTTTCTTCCCAACTTCCCTTCTCCTATCCTTCCTTCTTTCCCCTTTCTTCCCATCTTTCCTCCTCCTATCTTCCTTCTTTTCCCTTTCTTTCCAACTTCCCTCCCTCCTTCCTTCCCTGCTTCTCTCTTCTCTCCAATCATCCCATCCTTCCTTTCTCCCCCTCCTTCAGGCCTCGGGAAGATCATATCACTTCCTATTGTTAGCTCGCCTTGCTGCTGGACTGTGCCAGGAAGCTCACTATTATTCACGCACAGAGCCAAGGATCCCACTTAGCTGTTTACGAATTTCTTCCGAGGATTTTTTTCTTCTTCTCTAGAACATCTGAGGTAGAAGGAAAACCACAACATATGCTACCATGTTCATATATCAGAATTTGTTCTTATATTTACAGGTACTTTGTGATGAATTTACTCCTAACGTTTACCGTATGGTTGTGAAGTGTTATGTCAGGTTTTATTTTACATTTACAGTACAGTATGATCATCTTGCGAGAAGATTATATCATAAGAAAATTGATAAGTTATGAGGGAAAGCACAGTATTTTATACAACATAGATGGTGTTTCAGAAATCACCCCAAGTCTGGTATAATCTTAGAAGTGAAGAAGGTTGGCAACATCGAGGTATTATTTTTGGCTACCACCTGACGATTTTATTCACCTTGGAAAACCTCCCTTGTAGTGAGGGGTTTAATGAAGGCTTGATCAAACCCCTCCTGTTCGAAAGGCCTCTCATCAGTTAAAGTCGTCTAGAGATTGCAAAGATAAAATAAAACGACGTCGCCATAGTGAAGATGATTACTTCTGCTTATGGTAAGCCAACGACAGCGAGAACAGAAATGAACGAGACGAGGCTGTGTAGCTAGTAGGATTATATTGGAAAACCCGCTTAAAATCTTGGTATATAGGATTTTAAAAAGCTTTCAAATATCAGACTCCTGTGTTAGTTGGTGGCCTTGACCCAATCCATCCTCTTCTGGGAACTGGTGGAGGGGGAAGAGGGTGGCTTGGAGGACATGTTGGCTGCATTTTAAGTTACACTGTGTGATGTGGTAGTGTGAGGTGTGGCAGGATGAAATGTGGAAGTGTGAAGTGTGCCAATGTGTGGTGTGGCAGTATAAAGGTGTTAATGAATTGGATGATGTATGACTTAATTTTGGCAGTGTGAGGTTTAGCTGTGTTTTTTTAGTACCCATTGACTTGTGTTAAGCTTGAAAATGGTAAAGCTTTCTCTCCTGTCCTTCCATCTTCCACGTCTTTTTCCCCATGTTATTTCCGTGCCAAGCCGTACATACAATACCGCAGCACAAATCCCATCCGAAATATATATAATGGAAA